>NC_057801.1:488079254-488355562 GCF_018294505.1 Triticum aestivum | reverse complement strand
GGGGCCGGGGACGGGCCTGGCGGGCCTGGCGCGGCCGGCGGCGGTGGGCGGCGGCGGTGCCCTCGTGGCGCGGCCTGATTCGCTGGGGCACGGCAGCGGACGTGTCCGGCTCGCCTGGACGTGTCCGGCGGCGCGGAGAGGGGAGATTTTTAGGGTTTGCCCGGATTTCGGGGAAGGGATCTATATATAGAGGTAGAGGGAGCTAGGAGTGTCCAAATGGGGTGCGGTTTTCGCCCTCACGATCGTGATCCGACGATGGAGAGCATGGAAGTGACTTAGATGGGTTATTGGGCTGTTTTGGAGGGGTGTTGGGCTGCAACTTAAAAGAGGCCTTTGCGGGAGTGCGGTTAACCGTTGGAGTACCAAACGAGCTCCAAATGACCCGAAACTTGACAGGTGGTCTATCGGTGCTATACCAAGGCCACTTGGCAAGGCTCGGTCCATTCCGAGAACGTTCAACACCCGCACATGAAAAGAGACAAGAGGGGTGCGCCGGTGCATGTGGGAGTGTCGGATTGCGAAACGGACAACGAGGAAAATGCTCGGATGCATGAGAGGAACACGTATGCAAATGAGATGCACATGATGACATGATATGATATGCATGACATGAATAAAATGCAAAAAAAAGACAAAACCCAACTACGGAGGGAATATCATATCACATAGCCGAAAGTGGCAAGAGTTGGAGTTACAAAGATGGAAAGTTACATCCGGGGTGTTACAACCGGAGAGTTGATGGGATCCAAGCCAGTCTCCACTCGACCAGTCTCCTCTTCAAAGTTTTGGCAGAATTCTGTGGACACGATTCAAGGATAAGCTAATATCCCCACAGCAAGTCAGTAATTACCAATCGGATATAAGGGGTTACCTTCGAGCATGAGGAATAGCTTCTTGGCGAGTCCTCCCAGATAAACCTCCAAGTCATTCTTCTTTCCCGCCAGTTCGCCAGCTTTGTCGCTCAGGACCATATTGGCATTCTTCAGTCGAGTGACTTCCTGGTTGGCCACGTCGAGAGTAGCTTTCAGATTAGTGTTTTCCTCTTCAAGTTTGCTGACAGAAGCCAACTTCTCTTCTACAAGTTTTGTCTTGTCCGAAGCCGCTTTCTGCGCCTCGGCGAGGTCAAGGTCCTTCTTCTTCAGAGCATCCTTTAGTTTTTCTGCAAAAATCACAATAAGATCAGACTCGGAGACAGGCAAGAAGCAAGGACAGTCGTCAAGATTCTCACCAAACATACCTTTTGCCTCCTCCTTCGACTTCGTGAAGTTCTCTTCGACAAGCTTCAGGTCAAGTTCAAGCTGGATATGCTTGTTCTCCAACTCGGTATAACGAGAAACAAGGTCACAAGATTTCTGCGAAAGTTCAGTCGACAGACATCAAAGACAGATCACTTCCGAGTGACTAAAAGAAAAATCATAGTATTTCTAAGACTACAGCTGAATCTAAACATTCAACTGTAGTCTCGGGGACTACACCCAGTGGGTGCACTCAGCGTGCCCCCACTAGTTCTATCAGCTAGACTCAGAGTCGATCAGTTGATCGGAAGCAGTTAACTGCCAGCAGTTAAAAAAAATTATTCAGACCATAGCCGACTGCCAGCAATCGACCACGGTCTCGGGGACTACACCCAGTGGGTGCACTCAGCGTGCCCCCACCGGTTCCATGATTCCACTCGACCAGCTCGAGTGAAACAAGTAAAAGTGAGAAATCTCAAGACACAAAGACTACAGTCGACTGCCAGCAGTCCACCGTAGTCCCGGGGACTACACCTAGTGGGTGCACTTAGCGTGCCCCCACTAATCCCGACATTCCAATTGACACACCCAGTGGGTGCATGACAAACATCAAGATTTCCAGTCGGTGTTTAACTAACCTGGACATTACTCTGGAGAGCTGAACTCGCGTCATAAGCTGCATGGCTGGCGGTTCGGATCGCCTTCACCTGCTCCATCATAATCCCGGCCTGGCATATGGCTTCCTTGGCAGCGCTTGCTTGGTCCTCCGGGACGTGGTAGGTGGAGAAGAGAGAAGGCGGGTCAGCACTCGACGACGAAGGGCGGGCAACCGTCAACGGCTCCGCAAAGGACACGGTAGCCCGAGCAACGTTGCTCCCTTCTGGAACCAGTGGTTCAGGTGCTAACACAACCCGAGCAGCCTTGCCAATAGTCGCCTTCCTACTCCTCCTCGGCCTCAGGGGCGCTTCATCATCATCGTCAGGAAAATCGATGACAATGCTAGGTGGAGCTACAGAAGAAGTTCAAAGTCAAAAATAAAGATTCAATCGACCGAAAGCGAAACCGCGCAGATCATACCAGGATGAGAAGTAGCAACATCTTCCATTTCTTGATCCTCATGCCTGGCTGAAGTTTCAGAAGTAGCAGCACTGCGATTTCAAAAATCAGTCGGTCAGCGATTGAGTCGACCAAGAATGAAAAACATGAGTTATGCCATTACCCAGAAATAGTCAGAATCTCCATCCTCATCTTCGGTAGGGCCTTCGCCGGTTTTGTCGGGGCCGCTCGGGGTTTCTTCGATGCCTTCTCAGTCGGCACCGGTGAAGTCGTCCGAGGGCGTTTCGTCGATTGGCCAGTAGACACGACTCCCTTGCCGCGTTTGACCGCAGGGTCGTGGGCAAGCTTGGATCTTCTTTCAGAATGGGGAGGCACAACTTCCTCCTCCTCTTCCTCCTCCTCTTCCTCCTCATCGGAGCCTGCATCTTGGTCACCCTCATCACCATCCGATTCCCACTCCTCTTGACTTTCACCTCCACTTCCTTCCTCCTCCTCGGCCTGTGCCTGCGCCCCGTTGGGCATCGAATACAACTCAGTGGTCTCCTGAAAGGCAACAAGCAAGACAAAAGTCAATCGACTAGTCCGCAACGAAACAAAACGGACGGAACGAGAGTACGGTCGGAGAAAAGTGATCATACCTTGTCTTCCTCATAAGATTGGTCGAGTGGCGGGATCCTCCTGGCTCCATGAGGGTTGTCCTTGTTCCCTGTGATGGCGGTCATCCACCTCTCCAGTGTGGCATCGTCGACCTCCTCTGGGTGGACCCGAGTGGTGTCTTCAGTGCCAGAATACAACCACATCAGGTGGCCCCGATACTGGAGTGGTTGGATGCGCCGCCGAAGGAAAACCTCCAGAAGATCCATGCCAGTCACACCGTCATGAATCAACTGGACTACCCGCTCCATCATCATTTTTACTTGAGCCTTCTCCTCCGGAACTACTTTCAGAGATGATGGCTTGTTCACTCGACTCATAGAGAAGGGAGGGAGCCTAGTCGACTGCCGTAGCGTCGGCTGGTCTTAGCAGTAGAACCAGGTCGACTGCCACCCTCTGACTGACTCGGGAAGGGTCATAGCTGGGAAAGCGCTCTTACTCCTCATCTGGACCCCAAGACCCTCGCACATCTGGATTACCTGAGTTCTCTCGTCATTGGGGCTGGCTTTTTTACCGTATGAGAACGACAGGTGAATACGTGTTTGAAAAGGCCCCAGTGCGGCCGACAACCCAAGAAGTTTTTCACACAAAGATACAAAAGCGGCGAGATAGGCAATGTAATTGGGTGTAAAGTGGTGAAGCTGAGCCCCGAAGAAATTCACAAACCCTCGAAAGAAGGGATGCGATGGCAGAGAGAACCCTCGATCTACATGAGTCGCCAAGAGGACACACTCACCCTCCTGAGGCTGCGGCTGCCACTCCGTCCCCGGGAGCCTCACCGCCCCGTGAGCAATCAGGCCTTCGTTGGCCAGGTAGTCGAGATCTTTTTGGGTGATGGTCGAGCAGATCCAATCACCCTAGATCCAACCTTGCGGCAAACGGGACCGCGACGAGGATCCACCTCGACTGGTCGCTCTCCCCTTCACCTTCGTCGTCGCCTTCTTCGCCCGCTCCAAAGCCGTCGTCCTCTCTTTCACCATTGTCGCCGGCGAGGATGGAACGGAGCAGCGGTGCTGAGCAGTGGACGAACGCAGCGGAGAAATCTAGAGACGAGGGAGGGGAAAATGAGGGAGCACTGTTCAAAAGCCTCCGCCCTGTCCCTTATATGGAGTCGCTTCCGAGTGGCTGACCGGTAGGCCCAGACAATCCTGTCAAATCCCGAAATAGTCGCACATGCGATACGTGGCGAAAAAGGCGGCACGGGAATTGAGGCGTCTCTGCCTTATCCCATCCGAGTACCGCGGTCTTCTCCGCTTCGCGCACTTCCCAAAATTCGGATCCCACTAAATCCGCTAACCGCAGGGCAACTTGTCAGATGGAAGATCTCCTGCGATCCGTCGCTCGAAAATCTCCAAGTTCATAAAGTTCACTCGACAGATATGAAGAATGGATCAAGGCAACTAAAAGAAAGTTGACATCCTCACTTGAAAGTCACTGATCCGGAGCAAAACACCTTTACAACACCAGGAAACAGGTCGGAAAATTTGCCAACTCCTTCCTCACTCAAACCTTGATCCATTCGGGGGCTAATGATGAAGTCATGTACCTAGGGTAGGGTCATGGACCTGTCCAAGGTACCCTCCCCAAGGGCATCCTTTAATAAGAAGGCGTCTTCCAGTCGACCAAGAGGAAATCCACTCGACGGACTAGAAGACACTCGATGAACATGAAGACACTCGACCATGAAGACTCACTCGACCACTAGGAGTTCAAGATCTACTCTGAATCCAAACGGTCTGTAATTAAGTAGTCTTTATGGTCATAATGACACTTTATGTAAGGTGTTACCAGTAACGCCAGATCTTAATGTACTTTAACCCTCCGCTATGTGGGCTGGCTGGGGTCCTGGCGTCCCCTACACTGGTAGAAGGGTTCGCACCCCTGTAACTCTCACACAGATAATCCAGTTGACTGCCTCCGGGCTCCGAAACGTAAGGCTATTACTTCTTCCGAGAAGGGCCTGAACTCGTAAAACACTTGTGTGCACAACTACTCCATAGCTAGGATCTTGCCTCTCCTTGTACCCCCCCTACACTACTGTCAGACTTAGAACCATGACACTAAGTACTGCTGCAAACCAATTCATATTTTGTTTTTGCATTGTGTCTACTGTAATATAACTTTTCCATGTCTTAATCCACTGATAGAAATTGATAGTTTCATCAAAACAAGCAAACTATGCATCAAAAACAGAATCTGTCAAAAACAGAATAGTCTGTAGCAATCTGAACATTCACCATACTTCTGGTACCCCAACAATTCTACCAAAAGTAGGAAAGATAAACAATTTGTATAACAAGACTGTGCAAAAAGAATAAGAACCGTTTGACGTTCCAGTAAAAAATGTAAAATCGCGCACTACAGCCAAAGTTTCTGTCCTACACCGCCCAAACCAACAAGCATTGTAAACATCCTAAAGGCAAACCTTAGCACATTATTTTTATAATACAATGGAATTGTACAAGCGGATGATTATTTTTGATGAAATTTTTTGGTAATTAAGATTCACAAAGTTTTCGTGAGATGAACAAAGTTGAAGGCTAGCTCCCACTTTAACAATGCTCGTCTTTCTCACTTTCGCTTTCCTTTTTGAAAAGTTTTGGGTTGACCTCTTTATTTTTTTTTTAAACTATATAAAATCACTCAGCAGAAATAAATGACTCTCTAAAACTTCCGGGTTGTCTCCCTGGCAGCGCTTTCTTTAAAGCCATTAAGATAGGCATATAGTGCTCAAGTAATGAATCCACCCGGATCCCAGGGTATATCAAAGCCAATTTTAATTTAGAATGATTTGTAATTTAGTAGTGAGCACAAAGTAACATATATCATGCAACAACAAAGTCTAACTCTCTTCCTATGCATCGATCATGTCATAAAAGAACAATTCATGCACACAAAGTAAAGGCCAATACATAGTATAAGCAGTTTCTTGCAATTTTATCATATTGGAAACATAGAGAGGTGACGGTATAGTTCCTCTCTCATAATAATTGCAAGCAGGAGCAGAAAGCACATGCATATTATATTTATCAAAATCATCATGTGTAGTAGTAAAACGCAACCCATCAATATAATCCTTTATAAGCACAAACTTCTCCGATATAGTGTAGTCGGGAGAATTCAAAAAGATAATAGGACTATCATGCGTGGGTGCAATAGAAACAATTTCATGTTTGACAAACTATAGAAAGTTCATCTCCATAAGCATAATTCGTATTGGCATCTTGGCCACAAGCATAGCAAGCATCATCAAAAAGGGATATTTCAAAAGAATCAATGGGATCATGACAATCATCAGAGCAATCATCCTCCGGTAAGCACGAAGGGAAATTAAACAATGTATGAGTTGAAGAGTTACTCTCATTATAAGGTGGGCATGGGTAACTAACCCGCTCTTCCTCCTTTTGTTCTTTGCTCTCCTCATCATCTTTTTCATCCAATGAGCTCACAATTTCATCAACTTCTTCCTCCATAGACTCCTGCAAAATTTTAGTCTCTTCTTGGACAGCGGAGATTTCCTCAATAAATGCATCAATATTGGCATTATATTCATAATTATCATAGCAATATTTAAGTATAGCAAAATTTTCAGGTCTGTAGACAGCATCATCAAGATTTTCACACGTTTTAAACAAAGATTCAATTTCATAAGCACCCATAAAAGCAACAAATTATTCTGTTTGTTCCACATCATAGTAATCATATATACCATTAGCATAAGAAGCCAAGGTTTCATTATCATTAAATTTGCATGAAAAGGAAAGGTGTGGAGCCTTCATCCTAGAGCAACAAGTATAATCATATCTCAAGCATAGTTTCCTAGCATACCAATGCAACATATGAATTTGATCCCATAATAGTTTCCCTTTTTGAGTCAAGCGATAATCCCTAAAGTATTCACGTTGAACCAACGGGTCTCCCATAACATAATTGAATGGGGTTTTCTCAGGATTATCAAAGTAGTACATAATATCTTTCACATAATGAGCATAGAGGGTTTTAGGAGGTTCCCCATCTCCATGAGTAGCAAGTACACCTAATTTTTTTGGTATTTTGTGTTCAATATCCATAACTAAAATAGAGAACAACTTAGAACAGCAAATAAAAATTACTTAGTGATAAAGCAAACAAGCACACACGAGAATATTCACCCCACGCTATGACTCCCCAACAACGGTGCCAGAAAAAGGTCTTGATAACCCACAAGTATAGGGGATCAATTGTAGCCTCTTTCGATAAGTAAGAGTGTCGAACCCAACGAGGAGCTAAAGGTAGAACAAATATTCCCTCAAGTTCTATCGACCACCGATACAACTCTACGCATGCTTGCCGTTCGCTTTACCTAGAACAAGTATGAAACTAGAAGGACTTTGTAGGTGTTGTTGGATAGGTTTGCAAGAATATAAAGAGCATGTATATAAAAAGTAGGGGCTGTTTAGATAAAGAAGAAATAAAGTTAGTTTTAGTAGAGAGCTTTTTATCACAAGAAAGTTATTTGTCCATAGGCAATCGATAACTAAACCGGTAATCACTATTGCAATTTTATTTGAGGGAGAGGCATAAGCTAACATACTTTCTCTTCTGGGATCATATGCACTTATGATTGGAACTCTAGCAAGCATCCGCAACTACTAAATATCATTAAGGTAAAACCCAACCAAAGCATTAAAGCATCAAGTCCCCTTTATCCCATACGCCACAACCCCCTTACTCGGGTTTATGCTTCTGTCACTCAAGCAACCCACTATAAGCGAATCATGAACATATTGCAACACCCTACAGCGGGAATCCCTCACACTTGCGCGACATGGATGGCACAATAGGACATCACCAATAATAGAACATGCCACTCAAACCAATCACGATCATCAATTAACCCATAGGACAAAACGGATCTACTCAAACATCATAGGATAGCCATACATCATTGGGAAATAATATATAGTGTTGGGAACCATGTTTACGTAGAGATTACATCGGGTAAAATAGGGGTTACACCGCTGCATAGAGGAGGGAAGAGTTGGTGATGAAGGCGGTGAAGTTGTTGGTGTAGATCGCGGTGATGATGATGGCCCTTGGCGGCGTTCCGGCGCCACCGGAAGCAAGGGGGAGAGAACCCCCCTTCTTCTTCTTCTTCCTTGACCTTCTCCCTAGATGGAAGAATGGTTTCCCCTCTGGTCCATGGCTCCCATGGCGTAGGAGGGGCGAGAGCCCCTCCGATATTGGATCCGTCTCTCTGTCTCCCTCTGTTTCTGCGTTCTGGCATTCTGCCCTTTCACCATTTCTTATATATCCGGAGATCCGTAACTCCGATTGGATTGAAACCTTTTCCAAGATTTTTTCCCGAAAATTAGCTTTCTTGCGGCCAAAGAAGAGCAGCAACCGCCTTACGGGGTGCCCACGAGGGTCAGGGGCGCGCCTGCCCCCCTGGGGGGCGCCCCTGCCTTTCGCCCCCCTCAGGCACCGTCTCGCATTGATTTTTCTTCCCAAAAATCATAAATATTCCAAAAATATTCTCTGTCCATTTTTATCCCGTCTGGACTCCGTTTGACATGGGTTTTCTGTGAAACATAAAACATGCAACAAACAGGAACTGGCACTGGGCACTGGATCAATATGTTAGTCCCCAAAATAGCATAAAAAGGTTCCAAAAGTATATGGGAGTTGAATAATATTGGCATGGAACAATAAAAAATTATAGATACGACGGTGCGTATCATCGTGCAGAGGCGAAACGCCCCTTTAATAAAAATAAATGAGTTTCCCCAGCAAGCTACCTTGCCGGCGCCCTTTGTGCCTTCCGGAGAGTCACACCTACCGGGTTACACACGCAGGGTCCAGCCCCCCGCCAATCTCTTTTTACCAAAGGTTACTGCAACCACCCCGACATAAGCAGCGTTCGAGTTGGGGATGGGAGCACCTAAGTCTTAAACAGAGTGGCAAGGTTTTCTAATGCACAAGTCACAAGTTACAAACATGGATGGGAAGGAGATGAACTTTATCTTGTTGGGTTGTCGGGGATGACATGCCGGGCAGTCTTCTCAATCTCTTATTGGAGCATTGTCACTGCGGCTGAAAGGAGGAGAGGAAAGGGGCACGGAATCTTGGCGGTCCCCCAGTACCTGCTAGGATCTAAGGTAGCAAAATATCCTGGACAAACATGCATGCATACATATATGTACTTAAACATGGAAACTAGCAGGAAATTGTACATACTAAAAGTTATCTGACTGCGCACAGGGTCTGCGCCTGGCTCTGCACATAGGGTTACATGCCCTGTCGGCAAGGTTAGTACAAAAGGGGGTTGTTGGGGCTCCCGGCAACCGCTCCTTATGGGTAAAACTTGTGAAGATGTTCGATATTCCAGGAGTTGCTCACCGGAATGCCATCTTCAGTTTCCAGGCGGACTGCACCGAGCCTAGTGACTCGTATTACCCGATAAGGGACTTCCCACTTTGGCGTCAACTTGTTTGAATTCTTGGTGGACTGAACACGTCAAAGAACAAGGTTGCCTTCCTCAAGGCTTCGGGCATGAACCTTGTGGCTATGATAGTGGCGTAAAGCTTGCTGGTAGCGAGTGGCTCGCACAGCAGCCCGAAGACAATCTTCCTCAAGGAGCGTCGCCTCATCTTGGCACAACTTCTCTTGCTCAAGCTCATCATAAGCGAGCAATCAAGGTGACCCGTATATGAGCTCCATGGGGAGAACTGCTTCTGCCCCATTTACCAGGGCAAAGGGTGTCTGGCCAGTGGCTCGATTTGGAGTCACTCTGATTGACCAAAGAACTGTTGGCAATTCATCAATCCAGCATCTTCCACACTTGCACAACCTGTCGAAAGTTCTCGTTTTGAGGCCTCGCAACACTTCAGCATTTGCCCTTTCCGCTTGGCCATTGCTTCTTGGATGAGCAATAGAAGCAAAGCAAACTTTGCTGCCAAGGTCTTGGATATACTACATGAAGGTGCGGCTCGTGAACTGTGTCCCGTTGTCGGTGATGACTCTGTTTGGCACACCAAAATGGCAAACGAGTCCCTTGAAGAACTTGACAGCAGACTGTGCTGTCACCTTTCTCACTGGCTCTACTTCTGGCCACTTTGTGAACTTGTCAATCGCAACATGTGAGTACTCAAAGCCCCCGACAGCACGGGGAAAGGGGCCCAGTATGTCGAGCCGCCAGACCGAAAATGGCCAGGAAAGAGGAATTGCTTGAAGAGCCTGGGCTGGTTGATGAAGCTTCTTTGAATGAAACTGGCACGCTTCGCACTTGGTTACTAGTGCCATTGCATCCTGGAGGGCAGTGGGCCAGAAGAAACCTTGCCGGAATGCTTTGCCGGCAAGGGCTCTTGACCCTATGTGGGAGCCACATATGCCTCCGTGTATCTCTGCCACATATGCCTCCCAAAGCTCGACAGCTCCAATGCGCACTCCACAATCCTCTCAGTTTCATCTGGGTTGTGCAAGATTCATTGCAACGGGAGGCGAGTGACGACGGAGATCTCATGTGCTTGAAAGTAGTGGCGCAGCTTTCTTGAGGCCATAAGAAGGCCAGAAAGCAACTTCTGCATTCCAGAATACCTTGACCTAGCCCCCTGCAAGAGGGAGCTGACAAAATAGACTGGGTGCTGCACCACCTTCTTCTTCTGCCTTACTTTGCTTACTTGCCCAAACTTTGTCTTGCTGGAACCAAACTCTGCCGGGGGTTCTGCCTTGCCCGCATCGAGCCCTGTCGGCCCTGGTTCCTCACCCGATGGCCTTGCTGCCACTGTTGCCTCTTCCTCAACTTGTCTCTGCGCCACCAGCATAGCACTGACTAGTTGATTCATCGCTGCTAAATATAGTAGCAATGGCTCTTGTGGTTTGGGTGCGACTAGTATCGGTGTAGAGCAGAGGTACCTCTTCAAATCTTGCAGCGCTACCTCTGCCTCCGGAATCCATTTCATTGGACCCGCCTTTTTCAAAATCTTGGAAAAGGGGAGGGCATGCTCAGTAGATTTAGAGATGAACCTGCTCAAGGCGGCAACACAACCAGCAAGCCAACGGAAATCCTTGACTCGCCTGGGTGCCTCAATCTGCTCAATCACTTTGATCTTGTGGGGGTTCGCTTTGATTCCGCGTTGAGACACAAAGAAACCGAGAAGTTTGCCGGATGGAACACCGAACACACACTTCTCTGGGTTGAGCTTGAGGTTGATCTTCTGTAAATTCGCAAGGTCTCTTCGAGGTCCTGCACGAGCGTAGTCCTGTTGCATTGTCGACCCTTCTTCGCCGGGGCGACGACGTCTTCGTCTTTAGAGTCACTTCCCGCGTCAGCATCCTCGCCGGGGTACTTTCTCCGTTCCTCAGCTTGGGCACATTTGTCGGCCAAAACATATAGTTCAGCAACATCCGCAACCTTGTTCATCGCCAGCTCCTTGCGCATCTTACGATTGCGCATGTTCTGATGGAACACGCTGATGACAGCGGTGGGATGAACATCGGGGATGTTGTACTGCACATGGCTGAATCTCTGTATGTATATACGCAAGCATTCGTCGTCCCTCTGAGGGATCGCATGCAAATCGCTTGCCTGGCCAGGAGCTACGTGGCCACCCGTGAAGGCACCAACAAACTCGTGGCACATATCGGACCAATAGGAGATGGAGTCTATCGGCAAATGCATCAACCATGACCTGATGTTGGGCTTGAGCGCCAATGGGAAATAGTTGGCGAGTACCTTGTCGTCTCGTGCTCCGACAGCTTGCAGCATGATGGTGTAAATGCTCAAGAACTCAGACGGATGGGTCTTGCCGTCGTACTTCTCCGGAACCTCCGGTTTGAACACGCGGGTGTTGGGCCACTGGAACTGCCACAGCTCATTGGTAAATGCTGGACAAGTTATTGCATAGGGCAAGTCGCCAGCGTCCCCCGGTGCAGGCCTATATGTAGTAGGCCCAGCACGCCTATCAGATTGATGACGTGCTTCCCATCGCTGCTCGATAGTGGTCCGGGTGTCTTCCTTGAGCCGCTCTCGAAGAACTTGACGTCGGTCACAATGCGCCCGAGGGTCAGACGACACCATGGACACGTTGTCGCGGGCGTCAACCCGACGGGACGGCCGCGGTGGAGGGGAGTGCATCGTGGTTGCGACGCATCCAACCCTTCCACTGCCTATATGCGCCGGCTCGTCGGCGCGGCGCCGCGAGGGACTTGCTGTCGGATGTTGGGTTCCGGCAGACCCTTGAGGTTCAAACTCTGGGGTGCGCGTGAAGATCTTCCCCCTACCAATCCACGTCCGAATACCACGCAAGAATCTAAGCTAATGATGAACAATACGAGGGACACAAGATTTATACTGGTTCGGGCCACCGTTGTGGTGTAGTACCCTACTCCAGTGTTTGGTGTGGTGGATTGCCTCAGGGGCTAATGATGAGCAGTACAAGGGGAAGAACAGCCTCCCGAGAGGTGTTCTTGAGCAGGTGTGGTGTTCTCATAGGAAGGGATTCGATCCCTGTTGGCTTGGTGAGAACTTGATGCCTTTCTACTATGGTGGCTATCTCTATTTATAGAGGCCCTGGTCCTCTTTCCAAATATTGAGCGGGAAGGGCGCCAACAATGGCCATTTTGAAGGGGAACATCTAGTACAAGCTATCCTGACTAAAGTTGGTCTTCGGCTTCCAAAGGCACTGGCGATGACGCCGTCTTGGGCTCCACGGTGACCTCCATGCTGCCGGTCTACTGGTCTTGGTCTCGTTGCACCGAAATGGTAACCTTTGCCTGATGCCTCGGTACTCCGCACCTCTGCTTGCCCCCTTTGAACCAAAGAGGAAACAAGGACACTCTGCAGGTGGTGCCCGCCTGGTCTCGATCGTCATGGCTTGCGTCATGGGCACCTCGCGAGGTACACTTGCCTTGATCTCTCCGCCTCCTCACGAGCCTGCCTGGCGAGGCCGCTCCTGAGGAAGCTTTGCGTCGTCCGCCCCGCGAAGCTTGGCCCCTCGTGAGGGTCTTGATTTTGTGTTGATGAAGATGGGCCATACTGGGCCACCACTTGAGCCACGCCGCAGTCCGCATGCAGGCAAGTCTGGGGACCCCCGTTCCCAGAACGCCTACAGTAGCCCCCAGGCCCAAGGTGCACACGGACTTGGCTTAGCAGAGAAGCGAAGGGGCAAGTGCGGAGTGCCGCGGGCCCCAACAACCTGCGGCCTTGGGCGTCATGTGGCGGTTAATTGGACATGGGCATCTCCACTTCCCCACGCTGCCTCAACAACTGCCCGACTGACAAAAAGGCTGGCTTGGGTTAGTCTTACTTTCATTACTCCCATTCGCCTTGCTTCAGATCCCCTTTCTTGCTCCTCGCCCTCCTGCTTCTAAAATCTCCAGATCTGCCTCAACCTTCCGCCTCCGGCGAGCAATGGCGCCCCGCAGGACCGTGGCCGGGGCTCCACCGACCTGGTACTCGCCGGCTCTGGATCCTCCAAACATGACGGAGAAGAATCTCGCCCTCACACGCCACATGGCGGCGGCGGAGGGCAACGAGATGGGGGAGACTGTGCTTCGGCCCGGCTCCGCTCGGACGGAGGACAAGGGGAGCACCTTCTACCCCCTCTTCATGAGCATCGTCATCGCTGGCCTGGTGCCCCCTTTCTCTGAGTTCTTCTTTGCTGTCCTTTGCCAATATCAGCTGCATGCTCTGCATCTCCACCCCAACTCCGTTCTCCTCATGGCGATCTTCGCCTACTACTGTGAGGCACACGTCGGGGTGATGCCCTCTGTGGCCTTGCTACGCCACTTCTTTTCCCTCCGGGTCACTGGCGCCAATATCTCGGCGTGCGCAGGCTTTGTGGCGTACTCCAAAGCCAACACGATCTCGAAGGCCGGGAAGAGGGCCGGCGGCTTCTAGAGCAAGTGGGTCATGGTGGACGCCAGATGCAACAACTCCCTACTGGAGCTGCCCACGGAGCAGCCCTAGGCTGTCGAGGTGTGGTCTCGCACGAAGATCGATGACCGGCGGGGGAAGCTGGTGCTGGAGAAGATGAACGTTGACCTGCGGCCGGGCAAGCTGAGGGCGGTGAAGCTGACCGGGGCCACGCTCCTGAGGGAATTCCTGTCGCACCGGGTGGCCCCTCTTCATGCGCACTCGCACCCACTGTGGAGGCTCCAGGATGCGGACGTCGTCCTCCACCTGAGCTCGGATGCCCTGGCTGACGAGGATCTGACCGCAACCCTCTGCTTCCTTGTCGGGGAGGACGAGGCGAGCCCGGAGGGCGCTCCGGTCCCCTTGTTCCTTCGTGACAACTAGGAGCGGGTGGTGGACACCATGCCCACCTTCGACGGGGTTTGTTTGGTGCCGGCAGAGGCCCCTGAGGGCCAGGCAACGATAGCGACAGTGGACTTGTCCTCTGATGATTCCGGCGAGGGAGGGGAGGAAGATGAAGAGGAGGAGCAGGAGCGTGACTCGAAGGCGACCATCGAGGGGATGGGGGAGACTTCCCCCTGGCGCAGGTCCAGCACCCTCCGCTCAATGTCGGATGACGACGAGGCCGGTGCCAGGAGAGGGGGAGAGGACCCGCCCTTGATCCCAAAGAAGGACAGGTCTGGGTTGATCTCCTGAGGGTCAACTCCAGCCCTGGCACCGCCTAGAGCCAGCTCCAGCCATCCTGGTGCGCCTTCCTCCGCTGCTGGACCTCCCGAGGCTGAGCCCCACAAGAGGCTCTCGGGCTTCAAGCTCGGCCGGAGTCCGTGGGACCCGCATCAGCCAACCAGTAAGTACTCGAACTTCGCTTTGCCCCTGTTTTTGCCGTCGAGGCCTGACATCCTTATTTGGGTAGGCTGCCACCTGCGGCGAAGAGGCTGAAGGGAGATACGGCAACCCCTCTTGGGGCGGGCTCACCTGCCGTGGCCGCGTATTCACTTGTGGGAAAGGGAGGCAGCGGCGCCCGCATTTCCCCTGCCCGATCGTCCTCGCAAGGCCAGGAGGGACGCCCTGGTAGGGAGCCAGCCCCCGTGGCCCCGCTGACTCTGGAGGTGCCTGCGCTTGATGCAGTCGCTGAAGTTGTCAAGGCTCAGGAGGTCCCTGCCTCCCAAGCTGTGATCACGCTGCTGTCTTCCCCTCCTACTCCGCCGGTTCCCGTCTCCTCTCCCTCCTCCGTCGCCTTGGACCGCGCTGCCGACGAGCTGAGTCGGCTGCGAGAGGATCTCCGGGGCGCCGCCCCCCGCCTGGTGGCCGGGCGCCTGGAGCTGGTCTCTGGCTGGGTTCGCTCTGATGCCTCCGTCCGAGCGGCGCTGAGCCAGGCTGTGACGGCTTCCGAGGAGGAGAAGCAAGTCACCTCCCTGGCCATAGCCGCTTGCGACGCGGCATTGAAGGATGCTTTAACTATCAAGGGCCACTGTAAGATGCTGGAGGGCGAGCTGCAAGGGCTGCGTGATGAGCTCGCCAAGGAGGTACGTGACCGTCAGGCAAAGGAGGAGATGAAGGCTCGGGAGGCTGCCGTCAAGGACTGCGATGCCGAACTCTCAGCTGACCGTGGCCGGCTGAAGATGCTGGCGCAGACACTGAAAGTGGAGGGGGTTGAGCTGACGCCAAGGCAAAGGTCTTAGCCGAGGACCGTGCGGCCTTCACGCGTTATGAGGAGAGGGCCCGCACGGCGCTGAAGATGCTTTATGAAGAGGTCCTAGAGAAACCGCTGGCCGGAGCCATGGAAGGCCCCGCCAAGCTGGTTCCCTTCCTGGTCGAGGTGCTTGAGGAGGCCGTGACCGGCACCGGCCCCATGGTCGAAGTTGAGGCTCGCGTCCTTTCGTCCGCAGCGCTGGCGTGGATCCTCAGCCACATCTACCTCCGCGACCCCGATGCCAAACTTTGACGACCTGCTGGAGCCTGCGGATGCCAAGCGCTCCGCTACTGCTGCCGAGGCCATGAAGGGCCGAGCGAAGGCCTTGCTGGCGAAGTTCATGCCTTCAACACCGCGCCCAAGAGAGGCGCCGCTGGCTCCGCGGCCTCGTGGGGTGGAGCTGACAAGCGCAACTCCACCACGAGCGGCGGCGCGACCCAGGGGTGATCTTCTTGCGGTTTCCTTCCTGCTTCGTTTCCTACAACATGCACCGTGCCTTGTGGAGGCGTTTAAACTCGCGTTTGGTATTGTGAGAACAATTTATGGTCTGTAATATTTGCTTCTGAATTTGCGAGATTTTGCGGTTTCCTTCCTATTTGCATGTGTTCTACATCGGCAGGGCCAGGCCCCGCGCATACCTCAGCCGCCGTTAGCCTCGACCGGATCACCAGGACGGGACTAAGGAGTGAGGGGCTATGTGGCAAGTTAGGCTCCTGAGTCGCGATGCTCAGGAGCCCCCCTTGACGTGCAAACAACAAACATGGAGGGGGTGTAGGAGAGGATCTGTCGTTCTACATCAGCAGGGCCCGGCCCCACGCATACCTCGACCGCCGTTAGCCTTTTGGAACTAAGGAGTGAGGGGCTACGTGACCAGTTAGGCTCCTGAGTCGTGATGCTCAGGAGTCCCCCTTAACGCGCAAACAGCAAACAGGGAGGGAGTGTAGGAGAGGATCTGTCATTTTACTTCGGCAGGGCCCGGCCCCGCGCATACCTCGACCGTCGTTAGTCTTTTAGAACTAATGAGTGAGGGGCTACGTGAGCAGTTAGGCTCCTGAGTCGCGATGCTCAGGAGTCCCCCTTGACGCTCAAACGGTCTTCATACCTTGGCTCCACTCGGGGAGGGGCGCGCGACGACCAGGTCCGAGGGACCTGGCTGGGTGGCGTGCGCTCGGGCGTGACCCAGGCGCAACCCCCGTGCCCAGCCCCTCGCGCGGCACTCCCGAGGGTAGGCGTTGCGATGAGGCCAGACATTGAGCTCTGGGCTCCCTGAGGTTCATGCAGCCATGGGCTGCCCTCAGTTGTTTATCACCAGTGCGGAGCATAGTGCTTCCATATGTGTACGGGCATAGCCGCTCCTCGGCAGTGTCGTCAGCCAGCGTAGAGCATGGTGCTTCCACTGGTACGTGGGAGGGGGCCCCCTCCAGGAGGAGTCCCAAGGGCGTGTACAGCCCCGCCCTGACACGTGGCCGGCACAGTAGGGCTAGACGGGGTGTATCTGGGTACTCGTGAGCCAGAGAGGGACTCACGAGGCCCTACCTCAAAGTGGGTTGCGCCTGATCTTGAGCCTTGGGCGGCTGAGTGTTCCTGCATGAGGGTTAGATGCAAACGCTCTACGTCCTCAGGCCCTCGCCCTCGAGCAGTCTCAGCCGCCGCTGGTATGCCAGGTCGCGATGCCGTGGACAAGGCCAGGGGGTGAGGGCTGGAGAGCCAGTAAGAGCTCTTGAGTCGCGATGCTCAGGCGCCCCCCTTTTAACGTGCAAGCGATTTGCATGAGGGAGAAAAAGGGGCTGCGATGGGCGAGATGTGATAATCATAAGCAAGTTGAGCATGAAAAGGCAATCCAACTTAGATAGACGCAAGGAAAGGCACACGCCACTGAGTCAGGCCCGAGCGGCTTGGGGATGATGCAGCCCAAGGGGCGCCCCCAACAAGGTAAGCTAAAGACATAAGCAAAATGGATACATGCCGCGGGGACAGACCCATGTGACTTGGGAATGATGCAGCCCTGAGGATGCTCCCAGCTGAAATGAAACTCGAAAGATGTCACCTAATACCATTTGCAGAGCGATTGTTGGAGGCGACGTGTGGTGAAGAAGCCGGTCCTCACGAGCCTTCGGGACTCTGAGCCTCGGGAGGCTCCGGAGGTCCCGGTGGCTCGGTGAGGTCCATCTCCATTTCCTCCAGGAATGCGTGGTGCCTGGCCACCTGAGCCTCCAGAATGCTCCTAATCAGACACTGGTGAGCAGCAGCCGCGTTCGGCAGGCCGAAAGGCATGCGAACATAGCTGTGAGGTGGACCCTCGCAACGTCCCATGCGCGAAGGCCAAAAGCGCTCCTGAGATGCGACTCGGTTGAGCCGTGGGTAGTCGATGCAGACGCGCAGCCCGCCATCCTCGCCTGGATGGGGAGCTATGCCGGGCAGGCGGCGGTTGCCGCGCATGACTCTCGACTCCTGCAGCTCCTGAGTGACCTTGGTGATGAACTCCTAAGGGTTGGGCCCTCCTTGCCTTATGCCTACCTAAGGGAAGCGTGCCAAGAAGCACGCTTCCAAGTGGTGCCCGAGCGCCTCCCTCGTGATCTTGGCAAAGTCAGTGACCCTCCCGGAGAGAGCCCCCGAGCCTTGCCCGAGGAGGGCACCGGGCGCGCCTTCCTATGTGACGGAGGGCGGCGCCCCTTGGATGGGCGCAGATCCTGGTGCGGTGCCACCGGAGGTGCCTGCCTCCTGAGGCCTTGAGCTGGGTGATGTCTTCTTCTTCTTGGGAGCTGCTTCAAGGAGGTTTCCACTCTTGTTGTCTGGGCCTCGATTGATGCGGCTTGGAAGGCGCGCTCAAGAGAGCACACCGCATCCTTCTCTTCACAGGGGACTATGATGACTCCGCCACTTCCTGGCATCTTGAGGACGTTGTAGCCATGGTGAATCACTACCATAAACTTGGCCAGGGCTGGATATCCGAGGATGGCATTGTATGGCAGGCGAATGTGGGCAACGTCGAAGTCAATGAGCTCGATACGGTAGTTCTTGCGCTGCCCAAAGGTGACAGGGAGGCGGACCTGCCCTATCGGGACAGTGGAACCATCAGTGACTCCTCACAAAGGCTTGGTTGGTTGAAGCTGATCATATGGCACTTGCAGATTGTTGAACGTCTCGACGGACAGGACGTTGAGCCCTGCTCCGTTGTCGATGAGGGTCCTGGTAACTTGTACATTGCTAATGACTGGGGAACAGAGCATTGGGAGGACACCGGCTGTTGCCGCGCACTTGAGCTGATCCGCTGAGCTGAACGTGATGGCGCACATGGACCACCTGAGAGGGCGCGTGGCCTCGAGCTTGGGGAGGACTGCATTCACCTCGCAAATGAACTGCTTGAAGACGCGCTGAGAGGCTGGGGCCTGGGCACCGCCCAAGATGCAAGCGATAGCACGCGGCTCCTGGAAGCCCCCAGCCCCCTCGTCCTGATGGTGGTCGTCATTCCTTCTTGGCGGTGGTGGCAGAGGAGGAAGGCTTGCGTTGCCTTGCGGGCGATCCTCACGAGGCTGATCCCTCCAAGCCCCCTCGCGAGGTTGGTCCTGCCAGCGGTCCTTGCGAGGCCGGTCACGCCACCCTTGGCGAGGGCCACGGTCGTCCCATCTTCCTCCACCTCTTCCTCCGCCTTGGACGTAGCCCCGATCGTTGCGCTCGGGGCGTCGACCGACATGGCCTTCTCACATGGCTCTGAGCTCTAGGCATTCGTTGGTGTTGTGGGTATGGAGATCGTGCTACACGCAGTACTGGCTGCCCTTGGACGACTCCGGCCGGTCCCTGCCGTCCTTCGTATCCGGCTCTGTTGCGAGCATAGCTGCTCCTTTGCGCTTCACATCCTTGGCCTTGGCTTTCTTCTCTTTTGGATCTGCAGCTGGGAGCTCGAGAAGGGAGAGGCATCCCTCCTCAGCCCTTGCGCACTTGGTCGCCAGGTTGAACAACTCTAGAGATGTGCACAGATCTTCATGGATCATCAGTTCCTCCTTCATCTTGACGTCGCGGACGCCGTCGGAGAACGCTAAGATGATGGCCTCCTTGGTCACCTTGGGAATCTTGAGGCGAGCGCTGTTGAAGCGCTAGATGTACTTCTGCAAGGTCTCTCCGGGTTGCTGCTTGATGCGGCATAGGTCACCCACGGCCGGTGGACTGTCGCGAGTGCCCTGAAAGTTGGCGATGAAGCGGGTGTATATCTCATCCGAGGAGGAGATCGTGCTAGGAGGAAGGTTCAGGAGCCAGGTGCAGGCACCATCCTTGAGCGCCATGGGAAACCAGTTCGCCATGACCTTTTCATCCCCGTTGGCGGCTTCGATACCCAGCTCGTAGAGCTGCAGGAACTCCGCGGGGTCTGTAGTGCCGTCGTAGCGAGGAGGCAGGTCCAGCTTGAACTTGCCCGGCCAGGCGACACTGCGTAGCTCGGTGGTGAAGGCGCGGCAGCCTGCGATGGCCACCGGAGCTCTCTGCTGACACAGGGCTTGCTCCTGGGGATTCCCGCGTGCTAATGCAAGGAGCAGCGCGGGGTCTTGACGTGCTGGCGTAGGGATGCAGTCATGGCGTGCCGATGTAGGAAGCACGCGAGCACCTTCTTGGGGACAAGGGATTTATTGGCAGCTCCTTTCTTGTCGCGCGGGCGCTGGACGCGGTGGATCTCGTCCAGGTGCCGCGCGCCTTGGAGCCAGGGCGCCTTCTTAGGGAGGAGGTGGCGGAGGCACCTCCTGAGTTGCATCACCCGCACAGGACGGAGGGCGAGGCAGCGAGAGGGACGGTGCAGGGGAGCCCCCTGCGGCACTGACAAGCACGGTGATGCAAGGGAGACACTCCTCGTTGAGGTCGTCGATGGGACTGTAGTGCAGGAGCTCACGCGCCAGGAGCAACGCGGTGTGCGCGTCCGTGGGAGCATGACGGGCGTGCGACGACGAACCAGCTGGGGTCAGCGATAGGGTGGCGGTGCGGCCTTCCCGCCGCACCGAGGGATGCAGCGACGAGGCCTGCTGCTCGTTCCCCGCCAGGCTGGTGGCGGCGTTGGCGGAAGGTGACGGGGAACGACGGGGACACCCGCCGACGGGAGCCGTCTGGGGGATGCGGGCAACGAGAGCGGCCCGACGCTCGGCGCGAGCCCGGCGAGCGTCAGCCATGGACACGACGGACGATCAAACGCGGAACAGCGAGAGCGGCCCGACGCTTGGTGCGAGCCCGGCGAGCGTCAGCCATGGACACGACGGACGATCGAACGCGGAACAACGGAAGAAAGATTCCAGCGGACCCCTACCTGGCGTGCCAAATGTTGGATGTTGGGTTCCGGCGTTCGAACTTTGGGGTGCGCGCGAAGATCTTCCCCCTACCAATCCATGTCCGAATGCCACGCGAGAATCTAAGCTAACGATGAACAAAACGAGGGACATAAGATTTATACTGGTTCGGGCCACCGTTGTGGTGTAATACCCTACTCCAGTGTGTGGTGTGGTGGATTGCCTCGGGGGCTGATGATGAGCAGTACAAGGGGAAGAACAGCCTCGCGAGAGGTGTTCTTGAGCTGGTGTGGTGTTCTCGTAGGAAGGGGTTCGATCCCTGTTGGCTGGGTGAGAACTCGATGCCTTCCTACTGTGGTGGCTATCTCTATTTATAGAGGCACTGGTCCTCTTCCCAAATATTGAGCGGGAAGGGCGCCAACAATGACCATTTTGAAGGGGAACATCTAGTACAAGCTATCCTGCCTAAAGTTGGTCTTCGGCTGCCAAAGGCACTGGCGATGACGCCATCTTGGGCTCCAGGGTGACCTCCATCCTGCCACTCTGCTGGTCTTGGTATCGTTGCACCGAAATGGTAACCTTTGCTTGATGCCTCGGTACTCCGCGCCTGTGCTTGCCCCTTTGCACCAAAGAGGAAACAAGGACACTGCACAGGCCGGCGCCCGCCTGGTCTCGATTGTCATGGCTTGCATCACGGGCACCTCATGAGGTACCCTTGCCTTGATCTCTCCGCCTCCTCGCGAGCCTGCCTGGCGAGGCCGCCCCTGAGGAAGCTTTGCATCGTCCGCCCCGCAAGGCTTGGCCCCTCGCGAGGGTCTTGAGTTTGTGTTGATGAAGATGGGACGTACTGGGCCACCACTTGAGCCATGCCGCAGGCCGCAGGCAAACAAGTCTGGGGACCACCGTTCCCAGAACGCCGACACTTGCTTCCCGGTGGCCATCCCTGTTGGCATGGCCAATAAGGCTTTGGATGGCAGCTCTCCACTCTTCTTGCTTCTCCAAGGCAAGAGGAAAGTCGAGGAGTAGCTGCGCCCGCGCCAATGCTTTTGCTCGTGTGGGTGGCAGCGACAAGTGCAAGGAATGGGAGGAACTCGAACTTCTAACTATGTTAGAAGGACTCCCATTGTCGGTGTCAAAACCGGCGGATCTTGGGTAGGGGGTCCCGAACTGTGCGTCTAAGGCTAATGGTAACATGAGATTAGGGACACGATGTTTACCCGGGTTCGGGCCCTCTCGATGGAGGTAATACCCTACTTCATGCTTGATTGATCTTGATGATATGAATATTACAAGAGTTGATCTACCACGAGATCGTAGAGGCTAAACCCTAGAAGCTAGCCTATGGTATGATTGTTGTTGTTGTGTCCTACGGACGAAACCCTCTGGATTATATAGACACCAGAGGGGGCTAGGGTTACACAGGGTCGGTTACAGAGAAGGAGATCTACATCCGAATCGCCAAGCTTGCCTTCCACGCCAAGGAGAGACCCATCCAGACACGGGATGAAGTCTTTAATCTTGTATCTTCATAGTCCAATAGTCCGGCCAAAGTACATAGTCCGGCTGTCCGGTTACCCCCTTATCCAGGACTCCCTCACCCATCACGATTCCGCGGTCGCGCGCCCTTTTTGCCAGCATCATGGCGTGCATGTTGGCCCTACGCGTCTTGAGAGTGACGCTGAAGGCTTTTGCCGCGGCGACGCCCGGGGTCTTCCACATTGCGGCACTGTTCATCGCAGCTGAGAGGACTATGGCGCATGCGCTGGCGGGGTCGTCTTCCTGCCCTTGGAGGTCCCCGCGCCAACCGCAGGTAGCGCAGCTCCATCCTTGGGCGTGGCGGTGTGCGGACCATCGTCGCCGCTACGGACGACGCCGCTCGCCTAGCTTCTCGTATCTGGGTGGCATGGATGGTCTTGATCTCCTCCACCACTATCATCTTCCATGTAGCCCGTCCGTGCTGGTATGGGCGGAGCGGCTCCGGACGGGCCGACCGCTGCGATCGTAATCTTCTTCGGAGCCATGGCGATGAAGAAACTGTCGTGCTAACTAACATACCAGATTCTCACAACTAATTACCCCTACCTGGCGCGCCAAAGAGGTCGGGGAAACGAACACCTATGAGATCACAAGAATCCCTTCTACGTTCGGTGGGGAGAGTAGCTGCACGAGGAGCAGGTCTAGCAGTCAGCACAAGGGGATTTTAACCAGGTTCGGGCCGTAAAGATGCGTAATACCCTAGTCCTGCTTGTTTGGTTATATGTGTTCTTGAGATTTTGAACTAGCTGTGGTGCATGCATAGTCCAAAAAGTCTGAATCCTCTCTCGGTATGCCTTGGGCCTCCTTTTATGCGTAAAAGGGGTTGCCACAGTGGCACACAGGAGGTGGAAAGCAAGCTACAGTGTATGAGCTTATCGCTCGGCATCGTAGGACAAACACATTTAATGCATTGCCTACGTGCCCTCTTACTTTATCAGGATGGCAACAAAAGCTATCTCGTTCGTCACCGCCCCTCCTCGCTTGAACACACGTCCAGGCTGACAAGGCATGAAGTGCCATGCTGGCTAACTAGCTACTGTGCTGGCGCGATGGTAAAGCCTTCACGGAGATCTGCATGCCGCCACAGAGGCGCCTGCTTAGTTGGCACACTGGTCATCACACTGGAGTGGTGATGAGGTGGAAAATCCTTGCCGGGCACGGGCCTGGCCGCAACCCAGCAGTCTTCCCCGGCAAGGTTTGTCGGGGGCCTCGTTGTCGTCCCTGGCAAGGGTCTTCCTGGGGGTCTTCGCCTTCTGGTCCCACGCGGACCCGAAGGCTATCAATCTTCATGAAGATCTACATGCTACCATGCATGCGTTCCCAAATATTGGTCTTTAACATTGTTAATGGTGTCAGAACTCTCAGCCTCAAGGGTGATGGGCTTGCTGGTGCTGCGTAGGTTGCTGATGTCGCTTGAAGCTACGTCGGTATTTCCCCAAAGAGGAAGGGATGATGCAGCACATCGGCGGTAGGTATTTCCCTCAGATATGAAACCAAGGTTATCGAACCAGTAGGAGAACCAAGCAACACAACGTAAACAGCCCCTGCACATAAATGACAACACCTCGCAACCCGACGTGTTAAAGGGGTTGTCAATCCCTTTCGGGGTACGGCACCTCAAGATAGGCAAGACATGTGGTAAATTTGTAGTAGATTGATAGATTGAATGCCAAATAAAATAAATAAGAATAAATTGCAGCAAGGTATTTTTTGTACTTTTGGTTTACTAGATCTGAAAATAAACACAAGGAAAAAGTACATCACAAGGAAAATATATGAGAAAGAAGACCGGGGGGTCGTAGGTTTCACTAGTGGCTTCTCTCGAAAAAGATAGCAAATGGTGGGTAAACAAATTACAGTTGGGCAATTGATAGAACTTCAAATAATTATGACGATATCCAGGCAATGATCATTACATAGGCATCATGTCCAAGATTAGTAGATCGACTCCTGCCTGCATCTACTACTATTACTCCATACATCGACCGCTATCCAGCATGCATCTAGTGTATTAAGTTCATGGAAAAACAGAGTAATGCAATAAGAACGATGCCATGATGTAGACAAGATCCGTTTATCTATTGCGTAGACATAGATCCCATCCTTTTATCCTTAGTGGCGACGATACATACGTGTTGGTTTCCTTTCTGTCACTGGGATCAAGCACCGTAAGATCGAACCCACTACCGGGCACCTCTTTCGATTGCAAGATAAATCGATCAAGTTGGCCAAACAAAACCCAAATATCGGAGAATAAGTATGAGGCTATAAGAGATCATGCATATAAGAGATCAAAGAAACTCAAATAACTTTCATCGATATAAAAAGATATAACTGATCATAAATTCAAAGTTCATCAGATCCCAACAAACACACCGCAAAAAGAGTTACATCATATGGATCTCCAAGAGACCATTGTATTGAGAATTCAGCGAGAGAGAGAAATCCATCTAGCTACTAATACGGACCCGAAGGTCTAGGAAGAACTACTCACGCATCATCAGAGAGGCACGAATGGAAGTGGTGAACCCCTCCGTGATGGTGTCTAGATTGGATCTTGTGGTTCTGGACTCTGCGGCGGCTAGATGAATATTTCGTTGACTCCCCTAGGGTTTCTGTAATATTGGGGTATTTATAGAGCAAAGAGGCGGTCCGGGGGGCACCCGAGATGGGCACAACCCACCAGGGCGCGCCTGGGCCTCCTGGCGTGCCCTGGTGGGTTGTCCCTTCCTCGGGACTCCCCCCGGTGCAACCAGGGCCCAACTTCTTCCTTTTGGTCCATAAAAAATCATCATAAAGTTTCGTGGCATTTGGACTCCGTCTGATATTGATTTCCTAGGATGTAAAAAACATGCAGAAAACAGCAACTGGCACTTGTCACTATGTCAATAGGTTAGTACCAAAAAATGATATAAAATGACTATAAAACATCCAAGATTTATAATAAAACAACATGGAATAATAAAAAATTATAGATACGTTGGAGACGTATCAGCATCCCCAAGCTTAACTCTTGCTCGTCCTCGAGTAGGTACGTGTAAAACAGAATTTTTGATGTGGGGTGCTTTTTATCATGTCATATCATATTATTTTCTTTATAGCATGGACATTTGGACTTTTATGTGATTCAAAGAAATAGTCTAGTTTTGACATAATAATTTAGTTACTCAAGCGTATCAACAAGCAACCATGTATTTCAAAATATCATTGCTAAAACAAGTTATCCCTAGCCCATCATGCTGAAACATTGATCCATTCATGAAACACACTCGAATATTAGCTACACCCAATACTGAAGTACGATCATATTGCCTCCTAGTTGGTGCTTTTATAAGATAGGATGGAGACTAAATTCAAAAATAAAAATTGCATAAAGTAAAGGGAAGGCCCTTCGCAGAGGGAAGTAGGGATTTGTAGAGGTGCCAGAGCTCAAAGCGAAAAATTAGAGATAAAAACATTTTGGGAGGTGTATCCATCCCACCAACGAAAACGACACAGAGTTCCCAACACTTTCCATGCTAGATATATCATAGGCGGTTCCCAAACAGAAAATAAAGTTTATTCCTTTTTCCACCATACTTTCACTTTCCATGGCTAGCCGTATCCATGGTTGCCCTCCATACCAACAATTTCAAAGGAATTTATTATTTGGCAACATAAAGTAAATTCATTTTTGCATTTCGGGACTGGGAATCCCTAAAACCTTTGCCTTACTCTTGTGCAATGAAAAGTGAAAATAAACACTCATCGTGAGAATAACACATCCAGCATGGAAAATATTAGCCACCCGTTACCGTTCCGCGAGCGAAACAAACACACGAAAGAGAAGTTTATTTTGAAAATTAGAGATGGCACATCCAATTTTTCTTAGAACGGCAAAAGAATACTGCATATATGTAGATGTAGTGGACTCATATGGCAAAATTGGTTTAAAGGATTTTGGATGCACAAGTAGAGGTCATACTTGGTGCAAAATGAAGGCTAGCAAAAAGATTGAGAAGCGACCAACCAAGAAACGAATAATCTCATAACAAAACATTAAGCTTATTAACACCGAATAATGCGCCACAAGTAGGATATAATTTTCATTGCACGATTGTTGATTTTCGTGCATGCATAGGGAATCACAAACCTGAACACCAATATTCTTACTAGAGCACAATTACTCATCAACATAACTCACATATCACATCATCATATCTCAAAACTATTACTAAGAATCAAGTTTATTTTGTCCAATGATCTTCATGAAATATATATTTTTCTTTATTTATCCTTCTTGGATATCTATCACTTTGGGACTAATTTTCATGTGTTGCTTTTCATAAGCTCAAACAAATATAAGTGAAGACCATGAGCATGACATATTTTCTTTCTCTCAAAATAATTTAAGTGAAGCAAGAGAGAATTTATTCAAAATTTTACTAACTCTCAAATAAATCTAAGTGAAGCAAGGGAGAATTTCTTCAAAAATACTAAGCACACCGTGCTCAAAAATATATAAGTGAAGCACTAGAGCAAGTCCATTGCTCATAAAAATTTAATTGAAGCATAGAGAGCAATTCTAATAGGTCATGACATAATTTTGGCTCTCTCAAATAGGTCTGTCCAGCAAGGATTGATGACTTAAAACACAAAATAAAACAAGCAAAGACACATATCATACAAGACGCTCCAAGCAAAACACATATCATGTGATGAAAAAAAATATAGCCTCGAGTAAAATACCGATTGTCATTAGAAGAAAGAGGGGCATCCCCAAGCTTAGTTGGTTGCTCATTCTTGGATAATATCTTGGAATGCCGGGGCATCCCCAAGCTTAGGCTCATCTATCCTTCTTTCATCAATCATAAGATAACCCAATACTTGAAAACTTCAATCACACAAAACTCAACAAAACCCTTGTGAGATCCGTTAGTAAAAGAAAGCAAACCACTACTATAGGTGATGTGTCAAACCAATTCTTATTTTTTGTATTATATATATTGTATTCCAATTTTTCTATGGCAAAAACGCATCAAAGAAAACAATAGAGGCATCAAAATAAGCACACCACACAAAGAAAACAGAATCTATCAAAACAGAACAGTTTGTAGTAATCTGGATATCTCGAATACTTATGTAACTCCAAAAATTCTATCCAATTAGGAATACCAGTGTAATTTGTATATTAATCTTCTGCAAAACGAATCAGGGCAAAATCTCTTTTCTGTGATTTATGAAAATTATTTTCATGAGCGCAAAGTTTTTGTCTTTTTCAGCAAGATCAAACAACTATCACCCCGGAAGATCCTAAAGGCTTTACTTGGCACAAACCCTAATTAAAACACAAAAAACACAATCATACCAGTATCATAATTGTGTTAACACACAAGAACATAAAGCAAAAAGCAAAAA
The DNA here is from genome assembly GCF_018294505.1 of Triticum aestivum. Taxonomy (NCBI): domain Eukaryota; kingdom Viridiplantae; phylum Streptophyta; class Magnoliopsida; order Poales; family Poaceae; genus Triticum; species Triticum aestivum. The sequence goes on along the minus strand of NC_057801.1, from coordinate 488,327,833 downwards.
TAAATTTTATTCATTGGGTTGCCTCCCAACAAGCGTTATAGTTTTACGCCCTTAGCTAGGCATAAAGCAAGGATCTAAGTTTTGTCATCCTTTTTCTTCTTAATTTTCTTAGAGGTATTTTCATCATGGGGTTTTGTAAACACAACATAAAACATATTATCCATGGAAACTTTAGCATTCCTTAGTTGGTTTTCATCATAACCCCTTTGATTACCCGCAACAATCCAAGAGTAGTGTTGATTAACATTATTAAAAACTTGTTGGATTATATCTAGAACGGGGACTTCATTTTTAAGATTCTCATCAAAGATCTTATTATCCTCAAGCAAATGCCTTAGTGCATAATCACTAATGTAAAGAATTGTCAGGACCCTGACTCGATGTCACATCGATCTAGCCGATAACACCTCATATCACTTTGCGGCCTCACGCACGGTATCCCCACGGGTGTCGTCTTACCTTTTCCCGGGACCGTTTGCGCCTTTTGGCTCACGTATATGATAGTGTCGCTAGCATCCATATGATAAGGAGACCGGGCTGACATGACTAGTCGTAAACCCAAAGTGGCACAGACTTACAGGGACAGGCATCCATGACCCAGCTTCGAACGTGTCGGTCATCAGCAAGTGGGTCCGGGCTGTAGCACTGGGCTAGCAGGACTCCGGTACTCAAAGCGTGACATTTCCCCGAAGGGACAGACACAGGAACGAAGAAGGACACATGCCGGCCAGCCTAAGCGTTCCAGAGCAGTAGCAAGCTACCATGGCTCAGCGGTAACACTAGGAGACATTTCCCGGTAAGAGAGGCTACTAAAGATAAACGACTAGATAGTCAGATCCCACACATACCAAGCATTTCAATCATACACACAATATGCTCGATATGTGCAAATACAATGAAGCATCACAACATGACTCTATGACACAAGTACTTTATTTAAGGCTCAGGGAGCCATACATAACATACACAAAGGTACGGGTCTCACGACCCCACATACAAGTCATACAGTCATACAAACCAGCAGCGGAAGTAACTTGTCTGAGTACAGACAACTAGTAAAATAAAAGAGGCTTGGAAAGCCTAGCTATACTATGTGGTCCTTCACAAGCTCAGGGTCACCACCTGGGTCTTTAGCCTACTCGTTGATGTCAACGTCTACATAGAACCCATCAGAAGGGGTTGCAGCGTCTTCTGTAAAAATGTAGATTATAGCAACATGAGTACAAAGGTACTCAGCAAGACTTACATCAGATCCTACATACATGCATAGTATCAAGAAGGGTTGGTGGAGTTATTGCAGCAAGCCAGCTTTGACTCTTGGCTAGGCTAACCTACGATACCCCAACTTGAAATGGTTTTGCGCACACGAGTCCAGTACTCACCACTTCAATACACTACCGAGGATCCACCTCCGTCTTCCTACGGAAGAGCCATCTTCGGCACTCACACTTATCTTGAGGCTTTTAGTAGTTTCCATTTACTTGTCTATGAACTGTATAGGCAACCAAGTAGTCCTTTACTGCGGACGCGGCTATTCGAATAGATCATGTTAACCCTGCAGGGGTGTACTTCTTCATACACGCTCTCACCACTTACCGTCGCTTACACGACATGTACTCGGCCACCTTCAAGCGGAAGCCCAACGTGGGTGTCGGCCACGACCTACCTAATCACCTAAGCCTCCGGTCCAGGTTTATCGCCTATTCAGGTTCCATCCGCAGGGAGTCCGGCCGAGGTTTCCCATACGGCCCCGAACGATGTGAATAGGGTTCCCGAGATACCTAACGGGTATTCGGTACACCGTGCCACGTACCTACCGCATCACAGCCCACCCCTACGGTCAGCGCTGTCCACGGCCTCCAGTAGGCTACAAACACCAGAAACTACTTGCAACTCCTGGACGGAGAACTAGGGTGAATAAGAAGTCGAGAGGGTCCATTGGTTTCGGGCCCAATGCATGGTAGTAGCTGATTCTTAAATCACACATACAGATCTCAGTGCTTAAGGTCGGCTTCAATGAAACAACCCACCATGTACTCCTACATGGCCTCTCATCGATACCTTTACCAAATCGTGTTCACCACACCACTCTCATTACCGACATAATCATTTCACTCTAGCCCATCACCCAGATGAACCAGACCTGACACGACTCTAAGCATAGCAGGCATAGCAAGGTAGGAACAACACATACATATGGCTCAATCAACTCCTACACATGCTAGTGGGTTTCATCTAGTTACTGTGGCAATGACAGGTCATGCAGAGGAAATGGGTTCAACTACCGTGGCACACAGCAGTTTGAATCGCGTTGTCTTAATGAAGTAAAAGAGAGCAGGAGCGAGAACATGGGATTGTATCGATATGATCAAATGGTTGGTTGCTTGCCTGATGGTTCGATGCACTGATATGGTTCTTCGTTAGGGTAATCACGGTACTCCTCGGGGGCAGAACCTGTCGCAAAGGACATCGATACACAAGCGTCACCAAACAATGTGCAACAATATGATGCATGCATGAAACATGGCAATATGAGTGTGTTGGGCTAATGCAACTAAAACCAGAAGGGTTTGAACAAATTTGAATCATAGATTCAAATTTCAAACTCAAACATGGCCTCTTAAAGTGCTTTTCCTTGTTCTGCTTGAAACATCAATTTAACTTGTTTGATCATGCATGAAAATAGTACAGATGGATAGATTGGATTTTTCTGATCATTTTTCATATATAATTTGTCCAATTTGGAGTTACAGAATAAAAGTTATGATTTTTTGAAGTTTAAATGATATTCTGGAATTTCCTGATTAAAATTAAATCCAGAAATTATAATTATTGCGCCAGCATGACGTCAGCATGACGTCAGTGGTCAACTGCGGCTGGCTGAAGTCAAACCTGACGTGTGGGGCCCACACGTCAGTGACAGGGGGGTTAAACAGGGTTAATTTAATCCTAATTACTAATTAGTGGCGCTGGGGCCCACTAGTCAGTGTCAGGGGGTTAACTAACAGTGGTTAGCGCTAATCCTAATTAGCTACAGGGCTGGGCCCACCTGTCAGGGACTCAGGGGGTGTCCTGCCGTGGTCAAAGTGGGTCAAACCCACCGGCGACGTGACGCCGGCGAGGCCCGAGATGGCGGCGCGACGCGGGATCGCGCTACAGGGCACGGGCAAGGCCGTGCTTGGGCTCGTTGGAGAGCCCTTGCTCCCGCGCATCGAACGGTGGCTGTGGCTGGGCCTGGGGTGGCCGGAGTCGACGGCGGCGAGCTCGGCTGCGGCCGCCGGAGTTCGGGTGCGGTCGGGATCGGTGTTGCAGAGGGTTTGGGGAGGCGTTAGTGTGTGCTGCGTGATCCTAGTGAGGTGTGGAGCACGATAGTGTGCTTGGTTGGGTGCTACGGTGACCGTGGCTACGACGGCGACATCGCCGGCGGCGTGGAGCTCTCGCCCAAGGTGGGGCTAGGGCCTAGAGGTCGGGAGAGACCAGGGGAGAAGGGGGAAACGATCCGGGGGCTCACCGCGGAGCTGCAGGGATGGTTAGCGGGCTCGGGGACGCGCTGGAGACGGCGAATTCGACGGCGACGATGGTCGGAGCCTGAAGAGGGGAACGGCGACGTGGCGGCGATGCAGGGCTTCCGGGGAGCTGTGGAGCGGTGGGGAGGAAGAGGGGGTCGTGGCGGAGCTTCTGAGCTAGTCGGGGGAGCGAGGGGTGGCCGGAGACGGCTGTTGTGGTGTTCGGCCGTGCGAGAGAGAGAGCGAGGGAGAGGAGGGGAGAGCCGGGGGGGGGGGGGAGAGTGAGAGAGAGCAGGGGGAGAGGCGTGGCGTCGTCCAGGGCATCGAGGCGAGGAGAGGGAGGGCAGGCAGGCAAGGAGAGAGGTGGCGTGGCGCGGTGGCGCGCGCGCGCGCCGGCCACACTCCCCTCCCTCTGTCGGGACGAAGACGACAGAGGAGGGAGGTGGGCTGGGCCGGCTGCTGGCTGGGCCAGCCAGCTGGCTGGGCCGCACAGTGGAGGAGCCCAGGTAAGCTCCTCCTGTTATATATTTTTCTGTTTTCTAATTTCTGACATTTGTTTTGATTTAAAAAATATATTAAATCATTTATTTAACTTATGCCAATTTTTGCAGGAGCTATATATATTATTCCAGAGCTCTTTTATAAATGGCATAATATTTGGGCATATATTAATATATATAATTAATATATTTCCAATGCAAATATTTATGCATTAATTCCAAATGCCCAAAATAAATGTCCATGAGCCACTAAAAATATTGGTTTGATTTTTATCTCTGTCCAATATTTTCAGAGAGCAACATGAGCATTTTCTTGGATCCTTTTGGAGAAATTTTTATTTGGGTCATTTTCAAAATGATTCTGAGGGTTCCACAGATCCCCATTTCAAGTTTCTGATGAAAGAGTAAACATGATGCAACACTCTAATGCATGGCTAACTAGGATGTGACAAGAATTTCATCTATCACGGTTTTTTCACGATTCATACCATAAAAATCAAAGATTTCCCTAGCTTCTCGTATTATGTAGTCAAATTCATTTATAAGAACGAGAGTGGCCAACCTTTTGGCCCTAGGACTCTTTATGTCGGGGAGCTCAAAAAACAATCTTTGCAAAGTAGGATGGTTACGAATAAATTTACTTTCAAGTTTCAGAACTAGTGCTGAAATAGCACCCGCATAAGATCTAGTAGTTTTAAGTATAGGAGCATCATCAAGACTTAGATTCCCAACACAGTTGAAAAATTCTTGAATACGTTCTTTTCCCATAACATTCCCTTGCCCCAAGATAAAAGATTTAGCATCCAGATTGCCCGTACGTCCAAATTTAGGAGTTAGTGAAGGAAATATGCCCTAGAGGCAATAATAAAGTTGTTATTTATTTCCTTATTTCATGGTAAATGTTTATTATTCATGCTAGAATTGTATTAACCGGAAACTTAATTAGTACATGTGTGAATACATAGACAAAGAAAGTGTCACTAGTATGCCTCTACTTGACGAGCTCGTTAAATCAAAGATGGTTAAGTTTCCTAACCAGAGACATGAGTTGTCATTTGATTAATGGGATCACATCATTAGGAGAATGATGTGATTGACTAAACCCATTCCATTAGCTTAGCACTTGATCGTTTAGTATGTTATTGCTTTCTTCATGACTTATACATGTTCCTATGACTATGAGATTATGCAACTCACGTTTACCGGAGGAACACTTTGTGTGCTACCAAACGTCACAACGTAACTGGGTGATTATAAAGGTGCTCTACAGGTGTCTCCGAAGGTACTTGTTGAGTTGGCGTATTTCAAGATTAGGATTTGTCACTCCGATTGTCGGAGAGGTATCTTTGGGCCCTCTCAGTAATGCACATCACTATAAGCCTTACAAGCAGTGTGACTAACGAGTTAGTTACGGGACGATGCATTACATAACGAGTAAAGAGACTTGCCAGTAACGAGATTGAACTAGGTATTGAGATACCAACGATCGAATCCCGGGCAAGTAACATACCCATGACAAAGGGAACAACGTATGTTGTTATGCGGTTTCACCGACAAAGATCTCTGTAGAATATGTGGGAGCCAATATGAGCATCCAGATTCCGCTATTGGTTATTGATCGGAGACATGTCTCGGTCATGTCTACATCATTCTCGAACCCGTAGGGTCCGCACGCTTAATTTTTGGTGATGATTTATATTATGAGTTATGTGTTTTAATGTACCGAAGTTAGTTCGGAGTCCCGGATGAGATCGGGGACATGATGAGGAGTCTCTAAATGGTCGATACGTAAATATCGATATATTGGACGACTATATTCGGACATCGGAAAGGTTCCGAGTGATTCGGGTATTTATCGGAGTGCCGGAGGGTTATCGGAACCCCCGGGGGAACTATTGGGCCTACATGGGCCATAGGGAAGAGGTAAGGCAGCCCACAAGGGGCAGCTGCGCCCCCTCCCTATAGGGGGTCCGAATTGGACTAGGGAGGGGGGCGTGCGCCCCCTTTCCTTCTCCTTTCCCTCTCCTTCCTTCCCCCTTCCTCCTCCTAGTTGGACTAGGAAAGAGGGGAGTCCTACTCCTACTAGGAGGAGGACTCCTCCCCCCCTTGGTGCGCCCCAAGGCTGGCCGTCCTCCCCCCTTGCTCCTTTATATACTGGGGCAGGGGGCACCCCAAGACACAACAATTGATCTCTTGATCTCTTAGCCGTGTGCAGTGCCCCCCTCCACCATATTCCACCTCGGTAATATCATAGTGGTGCTTAGGCGAAGCCCTGCATTGGTAGCATCATCAACACCGTCATCACGCCGTCGTACTGACGGAACTCTCCCGCAAAGCTCTGCTGGATCGGAGTTCATGGGACATCATCGAGTTGAACGTCTGCTGAACTCGGAGGTGCCGTACTTGATCAGTCGGATTGTGAAGACGTACGACTACATCAACCGCGTTGTGCTAACGCTTCCGCTTTCGGTCTACGAGGGTACATGGACAACACTCTCCCCTCTCATTGCTATGCATCGCCATGATCTTGCGTGTGCGTAGGATTTTTTTTTGAAATTACTATGTTCCCCTATAGTTAGTCCATTATCTGTTGGTGCCATACCAAAATCACTCATGATTGCAAGCAAAGGATAGATCTGACAAGAAAATGGCGAACGGAAAAAGAGAGGCGAATAAAACGACAAACTTTTGTGAAGTGAGGGAGAGGAAAACAAGAGGCAAATGGCGAATAATGTAAATTGCAAGGAGATGAGATTTGTGATTAGGAACCTGGTTCTGTTGAAGATCCTCCTCGGCAATGGTGCCAGAAATTCCTTTTGATGTCGCTTGAAGCTACGTCGGTATTTCCCCAAAGAGGAAGGGATGATGCAGCACAGCGACGATAGGTATTTCCCTCAGATATGAAACTAAGGTTATCGAACTAGTAGGAGAACCAAGCAACACAACGTAAACAGCCCCTTCACACAAATAACAACACCTCACAACCCAACGTGTTAAAGGGGTTGCCAATCCCTTTCGGGGTACGGTGCCTCAAGATAGGCAAAGGACATGAGGTAAATTTGTAGTAGATTGATAGATCGAACGCCAATACAATAAATAAGACTAAATTGCAGCAAGGTATTTTGTATTTTTCGTTTAATAGATCTGAAAATAAACATAAGGAAAAAGTAGATCGCAAGGCAAATATATGAGAAAGAAGACCCGGGGCCGTAGGTTTCACTAGTGGCTTCTCTCGAAAAAGATAGCAAACGGTGGGTAAACAAACTACTGTTGGGAAATTGATAGAACTCCAAATAATTATGATGATATCCAGGAAATGATCATTACATAGGCATCACATCCAAGATTAGTAGACTGACTCCTGCCTGCATCTGCTACTATTACACCACACATCGACCGCTATCCAGCATGCATCTAGTGTATTAAGTCCATGGGAAAACGGAGTAATGCAATAAGAATGATGACATAATGTAGACAAGATCGGTTTATCTATTGCGTAGATATAGGTCCCATCTTTTTATCCTTAGTAGCAACGATACATACGTGTCGGTTTCCTTTCTGTCACTAGGATTAAGCACAGTAAGATCAAACCCACTACATGGCACCTCTTCCCATTGCAAGATAAACAGATCAGGTTGGCCAAACAAAACCCAAATATCGGAGAAGAAATATGAGGCTATAAGAGATCAAAGAAACTCAAATAACTTTCATGGATATAAAAAGATATAACTGATCATAAACTCGAAGTTCATCGGATCCCAACAAACAGACCGCAAAAAGAGTTACATCATATGGATCTCCAAGAGACCATTGTATTGAGAATTCAGTGAGAGAGAGAAAGCCATCTAGCTACTAACTATGGACCCGAAGGTCTAGAAAGAACTACTCACGCATCATCAGAGAGGCACAAATGGAAGTGGTGAACCCCTCTGTGATGGTGTCTAGATTGGATCGGGTGGTTCTGGACTCTGCGGCGACTGGATGAAATTTCGTCGACTCCCCTAGGGTTTCTAGAATATTGGGGTATTTATAGAGGAAAGAGGCGGTCCGGGGGCACTCGAGGTTGGCACAACCCACCAGGGCGCGCCTGGGCCTCCTGGCGTGCCCTAGTGGGTTGTCCCCTCCTCGGGACTCCCCCCATGTGCAACCAGGGCCCAACTTATTCCTTTTGGTCCATAAAAAGTCATCGTAAAGTTTCGTGGCATTTGGACTCCGTCTGATATTGATTTCCTGTGATGTAAAAAACATGCAGAAAATAGCAACTGGCACTTGTCACTATGTCAATAGGTTAGTACCAAAAAATGATATAAAATGACTATAAAATGATTGTAAAGCATCCAAGATTGATAATAAAACAGCATGGAATAATCAAAAATTATAGATACGTTGGAGACGTATCAGTTACCCGGCAAGGATGTTGCCGGGGGAGGTCCAGCATGCTTTGTGCCCTTTGCTTCTTGACTTGAGTATAAACCTTGGTAGTCTTCGTGTTTTATCTTCTGCTACCCTGCTGGGCCTGGCCACAGGCGCGGCTACAACTGCTCGTGCACAAGTAAGGGGTACAGAAGAGCCCATACTTTTGTACACCAACAGAATCCTACTAGGAGTGGATTCCTAGTAAGACTCCCCCCTCCTTGGCACACCCCTTGTGGCCGGCCTCCTCCCCTCCTCCTTTATATATGGGGCAGGGGGCACCCCAAAGTACATCAATTGTTTAGCCGTGTGCGGTGCCCCCTCCACCATTTACTCCTCCAGTCATATTGTCGTAATGCTTAGGCAAAGTCCTGCACGGGTCACTTCACCAACACCTTCATCACGCTGTCGTGCTGACGGAACTCATCGACTCCTTCGTGCCTCTACTGGATCAAGAGTTCAAGGGACGTCATCGAGCTAAACGTGTGTAGAACTCGGAGGTGCCGTATGTTTGGTACTTTATCGGTTGATTTGAAAAGACGTTCGACTACATCAACCGCGTTAAGTTAACGCTTTTTCTTTCGGTCTACAAGGGTACGAGGACACACTCTCCCCTCTCGTTGCTATGCATCTCCTAGATAGATCTTGCGTGAGCGTAGGATTTTTTTTGAAATTGCATGGTACGTTTCCTAACATGAGGTTCGATAGTAACTTGATATGAAGCTTTATGATCATCATCATTAGCTTCCTCTACAACTGCCGTAGGTGCCACAAAAACATCTTTCAATGCCGCACTACTCTCTAGTTGAAGTAAAGGTTCAACAACCTCACCAAGTTCTATCTTCCTCCCACTCAATTCTTTCGAGAGAAACTCTTTCTCGAGAAAGGACCCTTTCTTAGAGACAAACACTTTGCCCTCGGATTTGAGATAGAAGGTATACCCAACCGTCTCTTTTGGGTATCCTATGAATACGCACTTGTCTGCTTTGAGCTTATTAGGTTGAAGCCTTTTCACATAAGCATCGCAGCCCCAAACCTTAAGAAACGACAACTTAGGTTTCTTGCTAAACCATAATTCATACGGTGTCGCCTCAACGGATTTAGATGGTGCCCTATTTAAAGTGAATGTAGCTGTCTCTAATGCATAACCCCAAAACAATAGTGGTAGATCGGCAAGAGACATAATAGAACGCACCATATCCAATAAGGTACAATCACGACGTTCGGACACACCATTAAAGTGTGGTGTTCCAGGTGGCGTCAACTGTGAAACAATTCCACATTGTCTTAAGTGATTGCCAAAATCATAACTCAGATATTCTCCCCTTAGATAAGATCATGGAAATTTAATCTTCTTGTTACGATGATTCTCAACTTCACTCTAAAATTGCTTGAACTTCTCAAACGTTTCAGACTTATGCTTCATTAAGTAAACATACCCATATCTACTTAAATCATCGCTGAAGGTGAGGAAATTATGATATCCACTGCACGCGTCAACACTCATGGACTGCACACATCAGTATGTATGATTTCCAACAAGTCACTTGCCCGTTCCACTATTTTGAAAAACAGGGTTTTAGTAATCTTGCCAATGAGGCATGGTTCACATGTGTCAAGTGATTCAAAATCAAGTGACTCCAAAAGTCCAACAATATGGAGTTTCTTCATGCGCTTTACACCAATATGACTTAAGCAGCAGTTCCACAAGTATGTGGTACTATCATTATTAACTTCGCATCTTTTGGCATCAATATTGTCAACATGTGTATCACTATGATTGAGATTTAATAAACCATCCACATTGGGTGCATGACCATAGAAGATATTATTCATGTAAACAGAATAACCATTATTCTCTGACTTAAATGATTAACCACATTACAATAAACATGATCTCATCATGTTCAAGCTCAACGCAGACACCAAATAACATTTATTTAGGTTTAATACTAATCCCAAAGGTAGAGGGAGCATGCGATGGTGATCACATCAACCTTGGAAACACTTCCAACACACATCATCACCTTGCCCTTAGCTAGTCTCCGTTTATTCCACAGCTTTTGTTTCGAGTTACCAATATTACCAACTGAACCCGTATCTAATACCCAGGTGCTACTAGGAGTACTAGTAAGGTACACATCAATAACACGTATATCAAATATACTTTTTTTGAAGTTGACACCTTTCTTATCTACCAAGTATTTGGGGTAGCTCTGCTACTAGTGATCGTTCCCCTTACAATAGAATCACTTAGTCTTGGGTTTGGGTTCAACCTTGGTTTTCTTCACTGGAGCGGAAACTGGCTTGCCATTCATGAAGTTTTCCCTTCTTGCCCTTCTTGAAACCAGTGGTCTTGTTAACCATCAATAGTTGATGCTCCTTCTTGATTTCTACCTCTGCCGCCTACCGCGAACAGCTCCGAGATCATCTCCATCCCTTGCATGTTATAGTTCATCACGAAGTTCTAGTAGCTTGGTGATAGTGTCTGGAGAACTTTGTCAATAACTATCTTACCTGGAAGATTAACTCCCACTTGATTCAAGCGATTGTAGCACCCAGACATTCTAAGCACATGCTCACTAGCTGAGCTATTCTCCTCCATCTTGTAGGCAAATAACTTGTCAAAGGTCTCATACCTCTCAACACGGGCATGAGCCTAAAATACCAATTTCAGCTCTTGGAACATCTCATATGTTCCATGGCATTCAAAACGTCTTTGGAGCCCCGATTCTAAGCCGTAAATCATGGCACACTAAACTATGAAGTAGTCATCAGAACGTGTCTGCTAGATGTTCACAACATCCACAGATGATGTTAGAGGGGTTGGCACACCGAGCGGTGCATCAAGGACATAAGACTTCTGTGTAGCAGTGAGGACAATCCTAAGACTACGAACCTAGTCCGCATAATTGCTCACAATATCTTTCAACTTAGTCTTTCTCTAGGAATGTATTAAAACAGGGAGCTACAGCGTGAGCTATTGATCTACAACATAATTTGCAAAGACAATTTAGACAATGTTCATGATAATGAGTTCAACTACTTAAGAACTGCCACTCAAATTTACATACCTCCAGTCATCCGAGTGTAACATGATCCAAATTCACCAACCCAAGTCCGATCATTACGTGAGATGAGGTGGTTTCAATGGTGAACTTCTCCATGTTGATCATATCTACTATATGACTCATGTTCGACCTTTCGGTCTCGTGTTCCGAGGCCATGTATGTACATGCTAGGCTCATCAAGTTTAACCCAAGTGTTCCTCATGTGCAAAACTGGCTTGCACCCGTTGTATGTGAACGTAGAGTCTATCCCACCCGATAATCACGTGGTGCCTCAAAACAACGAACTTTCGCAACGATGCACACTTGGGGAGAACACAATTTTATCTTGAAATTTTAGTGAGGGATCACCTTATAATGCTACCATCGTCCTAAGAAAATAAGATGCATAAAAGGATTAACATCACGTGCAAGTCACATCATCCTAAGAAAATAAGAGGCACAAAAGGATTAACATCACGTGCAAATCATAAGTGACATGATATGGCCATCAACTTGTGCTTTTGATCTCCATCTCCAAAGCACCGGCATGATCTCCATCGTCACCGGCATGATACCATGATCTCCATCATCATGATCTACATCATCGTGTCACCATCGGGGTTGTCATGCCAACCATGCTTCTACTAACATCGCTACCTCTTAGCGATAAAGTAAAGCATTACATAGCTCTTAATGGTTGGCACGCAGGTCATACAGTAATTAAAGACAACCCTATGGCTCCTGCTGGTTGCCGTATGCATTGACATGCAAGTCAATATAAACTATTACAAAGATGATCATCTCATACATCAAATATATCTCATCATGTCTTTGGCCATATCATATCACAACATACCCTGCAAAAACAAGTTAGCATCCTCTAATTGTTGTTGCATGTTTTCTGTGGCTGCTATGGGTATCTAGCAAGAATGATTCTTACATACACAAAGCCACAATGGTGATATGCAAGTTTCTATTTAACCTTCTACAAGGACCGCCTTTGTCGAATCCGATTCAACTAAGCTGGGAGAGACAAACACCCGCCAGCCATCTTTATGCAACAAAGTCACATGTGTGTCGATGGAACCGGTCTCATGTACGTGGACATGTTAGGTTGGTCTGGGCCGCTTCATCCCACAATAGCGCCGAATGAAGAAAAGACCAAGGAAGGAAGCAATCTGAATATCAACGACCACAAACTCCTTTGCGTTCTACTCATGATGTCATCTAAGCATAGACCTAGCTCTGATACCACTGTTAGGGAATGTTGCATGGGAAACAAAAAATTTCCTACGCTCACCAAGATCAATCTAGGATATGAACATCTACGAGTGGAGAGATTTCTTCTACATACCCATGTAGATTGCTAAGCAAAAGCGTTAAGAAATGCGGTTGATGTAGTCGAATGTCTTCATGATCCAATCACGATCCGTCCCGCGAACTCAGATCTAGTACCGAACGGACGACACCTCCGCGTTCAACACACATACGGCTTGATGATGCGTTCACCTCCTCTATCCAGTGAGTGAGGGTGAAGTATTAGCGCGAGTCCTCTGGCAACACGACGGTGTGGTGGCTGTGGTGGTGGCGGAATCTCAGCAGAGTTTCGCTAAGCACTATGGAGAGGAAGAGGGATCCGAGGGAGAGGAGAGTCAGCGCTGTGGCATGGAGATGTACTCTAGGGGGTAAGGCTTCCCTCCCTCTACCTCTCTATATATAGGGGAAGGGAGGAGGGGTGGGCGCCCCTAGGGTTTCCCCTAAGGGGGCTCGGTGGCCAGGGCAGATGGGATCTCCCCTAGGGTGACTTGCCCCCCAAGGCGGGAGGAGGGAAGCCCTAGGGGGGCGCCCCAACCCTCGTGGTTGCATGAGATGGGGTGAGGGGGGCTCTCAGCCCCTTAGTGGGCTGGTTTCCCCCCTCCCCTTGGCCCATGCCCCCTCAACACTTGTCGGGGGCCCCCCGAAACCCCTTTCGGTGATGCTAGTCATCACCCGGTACCCCCAGAACAATTCCGGACTCCAATACCCTTCGTCCAATATATCAATCTTCACCTCCGGACCATTCCGGAGTTCCTCGTCATGTACGAGATCTCATCCGGGACTCCGAACAACCTTCGGTAACCACCATAATGACTCAACTATACTTATATTGTCACCAAACATTGAGTGTGTAGACCATGCGGGTTCGAGAACTATGCAGACATGACCGAGATACCTCTACGGTCAATAACTGATAGCGGGACCTGGATGCCCATAATGGTTCCTACATATTCTACTAATATCTTATCAGTCGAACCTCGATGTCAAGGATTCAGCTAATCATGTATGTAGTTCCCTTTATCTATCGGTATGTTACTTGCTCGAGATTCGATCGTCGGTATTTCCATACCTAGTTCAAGCTCGTTAGTGGCAAGTCTCTTTACTCGTTCTGTAATACAAGATCCCATGACTAACTCATTGGTCACGTCGCTTGCAAGCTTCTTGTGATGTTGTATTACCGAGAGGGCCCAGAGATACCTCTTCGTCATACGGAGTGACAAAACCCAGTCTTGATCCATGCCAACTCAACAGACACCCTCGGAGATACCTGTAGAGCACCTTTATAGTCACCAGTTATGTTGCAACGTTTGGTACACACAAGGTATTCCTCCGGTGTTAGTGAGTTGCATGATCTCATGGTCGTAGGAACATATATACTTGACATGCAGAAAACGATAGGAATAAACTTGACATGAGCATATGCTTCGTTTATAGTTTGGGTCTTGTCCATCATATAATTCTCCTAATGATGTGATCCCGTTATCAAATGACAACTCATGTCCATGGCTAGGAAACAATAGCCATCTTTGATCAACGAGCTAGTCCAGTAGAGGCTTACTAGGGACATGTTGTTGTCTCTGTATCCACACATGTATCTACGTTTCCGATCAATACAATTCTAGCATGGATAATTAACGATTATCATGAACAAGTAAATATGATAATAACCAATTTATTATTGCCTCTAGGGCATATTTCCAACAAAACCCAAACCTATGAAAGCTGTGAGAGAAATCTCTTTGTGCTCCGATCAAATACTTGCTAGCAAGAAACTGTGATCTTCTTCACTGCGAGAGATTAGCTTCGGACCAAGGAGTTAGCATTACTTGTTTCTCAAGTAATATTACTGTTGCTCCAAAATCCGACCGTTGTGAACGTATCGGCTGGCCATTTGCTGGACCTCCTGTCCAAAATGGTCATTTCCCACCTAGGAAGGCTGCAGCTATAGATAGCCACCCCGCACCGGCTTTGTCCGGTGGCTTCTCTGTTTGATTCTAAGAAGATTGTTGAGCAACCCCCTGTCTGAGCGATTTGAGTTTAAAATCCGCCGAGAGAAAAACTCTAGAGCCGAAGAATTAGATAGTGGTTCAGCATCACTAGAATCTAAGTTTAGTATCCTCCGCCTATTACTCTTGAGAGCTGCAAACTCTCTAGACGGTTAGGTGTCAAGTTCTTCAGAGACCAAGAGTAATGTGGTTCTCGAAGATGAAGTCTCTAAAGGTTCGGAGATCGCCTTCAAGTATCTTCCATGAGTGATCGGCATTGGTTGACGAATCGATTGTTGAGGAGAATAGGGTGAAGAGAGTTTATCTTCCTTGTTAAGTCATATCCCCTCCAACCACACGTAGTCCTTGTGCAGAAGGACGAACTGGTCGAACAAATACCTTGTCGCCATCGATCACCTTCGGTCATCTCTGTTACTCAAGTTTACTTTCTACGCATTCCATTCATGTAATTTACTTTGATACATGTACTAGTTTTTGCTTCGGTTCTCTGTTGTAGTTCATCTTCGCTTGTTTATTGCTTATTCTGTTGTTGGGTTGTGAGAGATTTAAGTTTTCCGAAGAAAATTTAAAACTCCCATTCACCCCCCCCCCCTCTGCTAGACATACTTCGTTCCTACACATCTATCCTCAATGGGCGGCATTTGTGAAGACCATATCCGAACCGCATGGCAAGAAACAAAGCCACTTTGCAACAATGCAGGAAGGGTCTAGGAAGAATGTGGAGAGGGCATTTGGAGTGCTTCAAGCTCGTTGGGGAATTGTTCGTGGGGATGCAATGATGTGGGAATCAGAAACTTTGTGGCATCTCGTGACATGTGTTACTTTGCACAATATGATTGTTGAAAATGAGGGTGTTAGTGTAGACCAAACCAGTGGTTTTGAAGCACTTGGAGAACAAGTAGAAATACTGGAAGATGAAGATGCAACTCAGCTTATGAACTTTCTACAGATGCATCGTAATCTTTGAGATCATCAGGTGCACGTGCATCTGCTCAATGATCTTGTGGAGCATATGTGGACCCATAGTGAAACCAAAGAGCTGATGTTTGAGCTGTGCACTTAAAATAAATTTTATGTAAAAACTATTTATGTTCGGTAACAAATGTTATTTACGTGCGACATTGGCTTGTATGATTGACGTGCATGGATTTGCATGGATTTGATATCTGTAGATGCCGGGAGCAAAATATGAGGGCATGTCCGGATGCCTCTGTGGGCATGCCCGGGCATGTCTACGAACATGTAGGGCCCGAATTTGCCAAGTTCGGTTGTAGATTCCCAAATATAAGATATTTTAACTTATTTCTGAATTGGATGTATACATGTTTTGATGTGTTTGTTCACTTATTTCAATCTGTATGTAGTCTATATTAAAAATATCTTATATTTGTGATTAGAGGGAGTATGTTTTGTTGGATTCTTAATACTTTTAATTTAGTATTTCAGATTTCAAAATTCTATATGTACTTTCCTGCAAAAATAAAATAAAATCCTAGATGTTCAGTACATCACATTCGCCCAACTGAATGAAACTGCTCCACAAAGATGGTGCACGGACGATGTCCACCTTAAACGATGTTGATGCGAAAAGAGGCAATCTAAGAGCACCTTCAATAAATGATGTAAATTTGGAGATATACAAGATGTCAAATTTGGAGATTTAAAAGATGTAAAATTTACATCATCAAAAAGTGCATTTTACATCTTCAAAAAAGAGGCAGCTCCAAAACATAATGTATATAGGTGATGCAAAAGTCTAACTCCAATAGATGATGCAAATGCGAAGATGTAAAAACTAAAAACTTTAACTACTACATCCAACAAACTAGTTTTCCTCCTCCGAGGGCATCCAATACTCCTCGCTATCCTCCTCCGGGGTCCCCCAGAACTTCTCGGCCTTGTGCTTCTAGTAGAACTCGCACTCAGTCTGAACATATACTCCGGATGCTCCCGCGTGAACCCCGACATTGCCGCCTCGTAGCTATAGCGGGGAGCAACAACAATGGTCGGCCTCTTTTTCTTCATCGTTGTCATCTCCTCCATCCGAATACCCCCTGGCATGAGGAACTCCACTTCCACTTGTGTCTCAATCTCTGGGAAGTTGAGTTCCATCCTCAACCTCCCGGCATGCCATGCGACCACGTCATACGCACGCGCGATCTCCTCGATGGTCGGGTATGTGATGAGCCAGAAGCGGCGGCCTGATGTCTACTACAAAATTTATTCTTGTAAACTCGTGTTGGGCCTCCAAGCACAGAGTTTTGTAGGACAATAGTAATTTTCCCTCAAGTGGATGACCTAAGGTTTGTCAATCAGTGGGAGGCGTAGGATGAAGAAGGTCTCTCTCAAACAACCATGCAACCAAATAACAAAGAGTCTCTTGTGTCCCCAGCGTGCCAAATAAAATGGTAATTTGTATGGGTGCACTATTTTAGTGAAGAGCTGGTGATACAAGTGTAGTAATGATAATAGATACTGATTTTTGTACTAGGAACAATAAAAACAACAAGGTCATGAGTAGCAAAAGTGAGCACAAATGGTATTGCAATACTTGAAAATGAGGCCTAGGGTCCATACTTTCGCTAGTGCAATCTCTCAACAATGCTAATATAATTGGATCCTATAACCATCCCTCAACGTGCGGTGAAGAATCACTCCAAAGTTCTTATCTAGCGGAGAACATAAGAAGGAATTGTTTGTAGCTATTCTTTTCGATCAGTCTATCCAAGAGTTCGTACTAAAATAATACAAAGTTATTCTTTCTGATCGATCTATCAAGAGTTTGTACTAAAATAATACTGAGTTATTCTTTGCGATTGATCTATCAAGAGTTCGTACTAAAATAATACCAAGTTATTCTTTCCGATCGACCTATCAAGATTTCGTACTAAAATAACACCAAAGCAAATTCAGATTCATAATACTCAATCCAACACGAAGAACCTCAAAGAGTGCCCCAAGATTTCTACTGGAGAAACAAAAGACAAGAACGTGCATCAACCCCTATTCATAGATTACCCCAATGTCACGTCGGGAATCGGCGAGTTGAGTGCCAAAACATATATCAAGTGAATCAATATAATATCCCATTATCACCACGAGTACTCATATTCAAGACATATATCAAGTGCTCTCAAATCCATCAAAATATTTTATCCGAATAAGAACAAAATCTCAAAGGGAAAACTCAATTCATCACAACAAGAGAGAGAGAGGGAAACACCATATGATCCAACTATATTAACAAAGCATGCGATACATCAAGATCGTGCCATCTCAAGAACACGAGAGAGAGAGAGAGAGATTAAACACATAGCTACTGGTACAAACCCTTAGCCCCGAGGGTGGACTACTCCCTCCTAATCATGGTGGCTGCCGGGATGATGAAGATGGCCTACGGTGATGATTTCCCCCTTCTACAGGGTGCCAGAACATGGTCCAGATTGGTTTTTCATGGATACAGAGGCCAGCGACAACGGAACTTTTGATCTATCGACTCCTAATAAACCACAAGTATAGGGGATCGCAACAGTTTTCGAGGGTAGAGTATTCAACCCAAATTTATTGATTCGACACAAGGGTTGCCAAAGAATATTCTTAAGTATTAGCAACTGAGTTGTCAATTCAACCACACCTGAAAGACTTAATATCTACAGCAAAGTATTTAGTAGCAAAGTAGTATGGAGTAACGGTAACGGTGGCAAAAGGAACATTTAGAGTTTTGTAGCAATCGTAACAGTGGCAATGGAGAAGTAACTAAGCAAAGATCAATATGAAACGAGCTCGTAGGCAATGGATCAATGATGGATAATTATGTCGGATGCAATTCATCATACAATAGTTATAACATAGGGTGACACAGAACTAGCTCCAGTTCATCAATGTAATGTAGGCATGTATTCCGAATATAGTCATACGTGCTTATGGAAAAGAACTTGGATGACATCTTTTGTCCTACCCTCCTGTGGTAGCAGCGTCCTATTGGAAACTACGGGATATTAAGGCCTCTTTTTAATAGAGTACCGGACCAAAGCATTAGGACTTAGTGAATACGCGAACTCCTCAAACTACCGTCATCACTGGGAAGTGTCCCGACTATTGTTACTCCGGGGTTTGCCGGATCATAACACGTAGTAGGTGACTATAACTTGCAAGATAGGATCAAGAACTCACACATATTCATGAAAACATAATAGGTTCAGATCAGAATTCATGGCACTCGGGCCCTAGTGATAAGCATTAAGCATGGCAAAGTCATAGCAACATCAATCTTAGAACATAATGGATACTAGGGATCACACCCTAACAAAACTAACTCGATTACATGGTAAATCTCATCCAACCCATCACCATCCAGCAAGCCAACGATGGGATTACTCACGCACGGCGGTGAGCATCATGAAATTGGTGATGGAGGATGGTTGATGATGATGATGATGGTGACAGATTCCCCTGTCAGGAGCCCCGAACGGACTCTAGATCAGCCCTCCCGAGGAAGATTTGGCCTTGGCGGCGGCTCCTTCTCTCTCATTTTTTTCTCCCTGAACATGAATATATAGAGTTGGAGTTGAGGTCGGTGGAGGTCCAGGGGACCCATGAGGCAGGGGCGCGCCCCAGGGGGTGGGCGTGCCCTGCACCCTCATGGACAGGGTGTGGGTCCCCTTTTGTTGATTTGTTCGCCAATATTTTTTATTAATTCCAAAACATGACTCCATGAAGTTTCAGGTCATTCCGAGAACTTTTATTTCTGCACAAAAATAATACCATGGCAATTCTGCTGAAAACATCGTTAGTCCGGGTTAGTTCCACTCAAATCATGCAAGTTAGAGTCCAAAACAAGGGCAAAAGTGTTTGTAAAAGTAGATACGTTGGAGACGTATAACCCCCCCCCCCCCCCAGGGTTTTTGGAATATTTGGAAATTTATAGGGTGAAGAGGCGGTGCGGGAGGCCACCGAGGTGGGCACAACCCACCTGGGCGCGCCTGGGCCCCCATGCGCGCCCTGTTGGGTTGTGCTCCCCTCGGAGCTCCCCTGTGGTACTTCTTTGGCCCACCAGGTGTCTTTTGGTCCATAAAATATCTCCAAAAAGTTTGCCATGTTTGGACTCCGCTTGGTATTGATTTCATGCGATGTAAAAAACAAGCAACTGGCACTGGGCACTATGTCAATAGGTTAGTCCCAAAAAATGATATAAAGTTGCTACAAAATGACCGTAAACCATCCAAGAATTATAATATAACATCATGAATACTTCAAAAATTATAGATACGTTGGAGACATATCAGCATCCCCAAGCTTAATTCCTACTCGTCCTCGAGTTGGTAAATGATAAAAGAAATAATTTATGAAGTGTGAATGGTAGCAAAGTGCACAAGTTTGATCAATGATAATTTCAATCACTTTTCCTAGGATCATAACAACAACTCTTTCTTATAAAACTCATCATTTTAAAGTAGCAACCAATTCACATGTTAAGGTTCAAACAATGAATTCTCTTGAAACTCAACAACCTATATTCTTAGTCACCAAACAATTGCAATTCAACTTATTCAACAGAGTCTAAGTAAGAGCTCCACATACTCAATCATCATATAGTCTTCCATGATTGCTACTACTCAAAGCATATTCTTAGAACAAATGGTATCCATCAAACACAGAGAAAGATAGGGGCTTAATGTTTCGCCTCCCAACTCATTTATCATAGAGATAATTGTGATCAATAATAAATCATGATCAAATATATTTGACTGGTAATATGTGCCTAGATATTTCCCCAACACATGATGCTTGCTAACTAGAGAATAGTTGAGGTTGAAATGAGAATTCATTCTATTGACTCTTTGCATAAAAGTAAATACTGAAAAGTAAAAGGTAGGCCCTTCATAGAGGGAAGGAAAGGTTGTCATGCGCTTTTTATTGTTGGATACCCAAGATCTTAATGCAAAGGAAAGTCACATTATATTGCCCCTTATGATTGCAACCTTTATTATGCAGTTCGTCGCTTTTATTACTTTGCCATCACAAGTTTGTACAATGCTCAATTTTCCTTTACAATGAAAGGTCAACATATTTAGAAGAAATTTTTATTGCCTTATTGCACCAATGACAACTTACTTGAAGGATCTTACTCAATCCATAGGTAGGTATGGTGGACTCTCATGGCAAGAAATTGGGTTTAAGGGTTTTTGGATGCACAAGTAGTATCTCTACTTAGTACTAATTTTTGTCTAGCAAAAGATCCTAAGCAAACACCACATGTTGGAGGATCCATAACAATATAACTTATATGCAAATATACTCAAACATATTGTATTCCTTGTCCAACTTTAGCTAATTTGCTCAAGTTTGAAAATAATTAATGGGTATTCACAATCATAGAAGATGTCCAAGATAATATATTTGTATGTGAAATTTCTCTTCCTTATACTAATCATTCATGAATTGCTTGTATGGCCAATATTGTGATTGTCAAGCTTCAAAAGATTTCACTTTCTAAACCCAATGTGAAGCTACTACTAGGCATGATATGAACATATAATTTCAACTTCATGATATTCAGTTCATTCAATAATTTACTCATAGGATATAAGTGAAGCACAAGAGTAAATGACAAACTACTCCAAAAAGATATAAGTGAAGATCAAGCGAGTAGTCATGTAAATGGGTAGCTATTTGAGGATTCTCTTTTATTTAAAAACTTTCACATCTAAGTATCTTATAAAAACAGCAAGCAAAAAAAAAATCACATTCCAAGAATAGCACACATCATGTGAAGAAGCAAAAACTTAGGCTCAACCGAGGCTAACCAATAATTGTTGATGAAGAAAGGTGGGATGCCTACCGGGGCATACCCATGCTTAGATGCTTGAGACTTCTTGGAATATTATCTTGGAATGCCTTGGGCATCCCCAAGCTTGAGCTTTTGTGTCTCCTTAATTCCTTTTATATCACGGTTTTCCTAAATCATAAAAACTTCATCCACACAAAACTCAACAAGAACTCGTGAGATAAGTTAGTATAAATCAATGCAAAAACCTTGTCTTTCTCTACTGTAGAGAATCACTAAAATTATTATTCAACATTGCATACTAAATGCCTCTGCATATTTAATACTCCTATCCTCAAATAGAATCATTAAACCATCAAACATATGCAAACATAACAGCAATCTGCCAAAACAGGATAGTCCGTAAAGAATGCAAGAGTATTCATACTTATATAACTCCAAAAATTCTTAAAATTTAGCACACTATATAAAATTTATCAGATCTTATTGTGCAAAAAGTTTCAACATTTTATCACATTCTGAATTTTCTATAGAATTTTTGCAACATCAATAAACTTATTTTTTGAAATAACAACATGTAGACTTGCAAAATAAGCATGGCAAAGGCTATCATTGCCACTTTTATTGAAATAAAAGATGCAAAAAATTATTCTAAATAACATCAAACAAATAAAAACAAAATAAAATGATACTCCAAGCAAAACACATATCATGTGACGAATGAAAATATAGCCCCAAGTGAGGTTACCGATAATGTTGGAGACGAAAGAGGGGATGCCTTCCGGGGCATCCCCAAGCTTAGATACTTGGATATTCCTTGAATATTACCTTGGGGTGCCTTGGGCATCCCCAAGCTTAGGTTCTTATCACAACTTATTCTCCTCATATTGATATCTCACCCAAAACTTGAAAACTTCAATCACACAAAACTCAATGGAACTTCGTGAGATAGGTTAGTATGATAAAGAGCAAACCGTTCACTTTGTTAATGTCAAATACAAGATTCATAATTTTTCTAACACAATTCCTATTTTCCACAATTTATGTTGAGCAATATAAGGCATAGAAACTAGGAAACAAGCAAACTATGCATTGAAAACAGAATCTGTCAAAAACAGAATAGTTTGTAGTAATCTGGACTCTAACCATACTTCTGTTACTCAAAAAATTCTAAAAATTTAGAAAAACATATACAATTTGTATATCAATCAGCTGTAAAAAGTTCAGATCAAAATCTTGTTCGAGTGAATTTTAAAAATTCTTGGATTGAGCGCAAAAGTTTTGGTTTTGGACAGAATCAAGTCAACTATCATCCACACTATCCCAAAGGCTTTACTTGGCACTTTATTGAAACACAATCTATAAAACATAATTACAATAGTAGCTTAATCATGTGAACACATAAAAATAGTAGTGGAAAATTTTGGGTTGTCTCCTAACAAGTGCTTTTCTTTAATGCCTTTTAGCTAGGCATGAAGATTTCAATGATGCTCACATAGAAGTTAAGAATTGAAACACAAAGAGAGCATCATGAAGCATATGACTAGCACAATTAAGTCCAACCCACTTCCTACGCATAGGGATTTTGTGAAAAAACAAATTATAGCAGCAAAAATCAACTAGCATAGGAAGGAAAAACAAGTATAACTTCAAGATTTTCAACACATAGAGAGGAAACTTGATATTATTGAGATATGTAGAAGCATATGTTCCTCCCTCATAGTAATTTTCAGTAGCATCATGAATGAATTCAACAATATAACTATCACATAAAGCATTATTCTCATGATCCACAAGCATAGAAATTTTATTACTCCCCACATACGCAAATTTATTCTCATGAATAATAGTGGTGGGAGCAGACTCAACAAAATAACTATCATGAGATTGAAAATTAAAATCATGATGACAAGTTTCATGGTTATCGTTATTCGATATAGCATACATGTCATCACCATAATCATCATAGATGGAAACTCTGTGATCGTAGTCAATTGTAACCTATTCCAAAATAGTGGATTCATCATAAAATAAAGTCATGACCTCTCCAAATCCACTATCATCGATATAATAATCATAAATAGGAGTCATGCTTTCACGATAATGAACTTGCTCATCAAAACTTGGGGGACAAAAAAATATCGTCTTCATTAAAGATAGCATCCCCAAGCTTATGGCTTTGCATATCATTAGCATCATGGATATTCAAAGAATTCATACTAACAACATTCCAATCATGCTCATCATTTATGCCGAACATTTTATTGAATTCTTCTCCTATCACTTGAGCACAATTTTCCTTTCCATCATTTTCAAGAAAGACATGATAAAGATGAACAATATGAGACCACCTCAATTCATTTTTTGTTGTTTTATTTTTATAAACCAACTAGTGATAAAGCAAGAAACTAAAAGATTCGATTGCAAGAACTAAAGATATACATTCAAGCACTCACCTCCCATGCAACGGCGCCAGAAAAGAGCTTGATGTCTACTACACAACTTATTCTTGTAGACTCATGCTGGGCCTCCAAGCGCAGAGTTTTGTAGGACAGTAGCAATTTTCCCTCAAGTGGATGACCTAAGATTTATCAATCCATGGGAGGCGTAGAATGAATATGGTATCTCTCAAACAACCCTGCAACCAAATAACAAAGAGTCTCTTGTGTCCCCAACACACAAAATACGATGGTAATTTGTATAGGTGCACTAGTTTGACGAAGAGATGGTGATACAATTGTAGTAATGATAGTAGATAATGATTTTTGTAATAGGAACAACAGAAAACAACAAGGTAACGAGTAGAAAAGCTGGGCACAAATGGTATTACAATGCTTGAAAATGAGGCCTAGGGTCCATACTTTCGCTAGTGCAATCTCTCAACAATACTAATCTAATTGGATCATATAACCATCCCTCAACGTGCGATGAAGAATCACCCCAAAGTTCTTATCTAGCAGAGAACATAAGAAGAAATTGTTTGTAGCTATTCTTTCCGATCGGTCTATCCAAGAGTTCGTACTAAAATAATACCAAGTTATTCTTTCCGATCGATCTATCAAGAGTTCGTACTTAAATAATACCAAGTTATTCTTTTCGATCGATCTATCAATAGTTCGTACTAAATAACACCAAAGCAAATTCAGATTCATAATACTCAATCCAACACGAAGAAACTCAAAGAGTGCCCCAAGATTTCTACCAGAGAAACAAAAGAGGAGAACGTGCATCAAGCCCCATGCATAGATTACCCCAATGAAACCTCGAGAATCGGCGAGTTGAGTGCCAAAACATATATCAAGTGAATCAATATAATACCCAATTGTCACCATGAGTATTCATATGCAAGACATATATCAAGTGTTGTCAAATCCATAAAAATATTCAATACGAATAAGAACAAAATCTCAAAGGGAAAACTCAATTCATCACTACACGATAGAGAAGGGGAAACACCATATGATCCAACTATATTAACAAAGCCCGCGATACATCAAGATCATGCCATCTCAAGAACATGAGAGAGAGAGATTAAACACATAGCTACTGGTACAAACCCTCAGCCCCGAGGGTGGACTACTCCCTCTTCATCATGGTGACCGTCGGGATGATGAAGATGGCCTTCGGTGATGATTTCCCCCTTCTGCAGGGTTCCAGAACAGGGTCCATATTGGTTTTTCATGGATACAGAGGCCTGCGGTGGCGGAACTTCTAATCTATCGACTCCCCCAGGGTTTTTGGAATATTTGGGAATTTATAGGGCGAAGAGGCGGTGAGGGAAGTCACCGAGGTGGGCACAACCCACCTGGGTGCGCCTGGGCCCCCAGGCGCGCCCTGGTGGGTTGTGTTCCCCTCTGGTACTTCTTTGGCCCACCGGGTGTCTTCTGGTCCATAAAAAATCTCCGAAAAGGTTTGCTGTGTTTGGACTCTGTTTGTCATTGATTTCCTACGATGTAAAAAAACAAGCAGAAAATAACAACTGGCACTAGGCACTATGTCAATAGGTTAGTCCCAACAAATGATATAAAGTTGCTATAAAATGATTGTAAAACATCCAAGAATGATAATATAACAGCATGAATACTTCATAAATTATAGATACGTTGGAGATGTATCACGGCCCTCGTCAAAGAACTCGACGTGGTACTTGCCTGAAGTCCTCACCCTGTAACGCACCCCTAGGAATCGGATTTGGAAGGAGGAGGAGAGGGGATAAGAACAGCAAGGGGAAGTAGTTGGATAGCTAACGGGGAGGCCAAGCAAGATTAGCTTCTGGTCCAAGTTGATACAATAATCGATACCCCTCCATGCCACACACACCACCCACTTATACGACTCCACCCACGCACGCTACAGCTGTCGATAGACGACTCGGTCCGTTGATTCACTTCTTAGGCTTCCATCAGCTTCTGTGTCTCTGGTCTTGGGACCCACTAGTCCTCCTGATCCTTTTGGTTCGGTGCAGCACTCCCAGGTGACGTGACAATCTCCCCCCCCCCTTGAGCCGCGGCTTGCCGCCAAGCCGTTGATGTTGGAAAACGCCGCTGAAGCTCCGCTGGGTCCTCCCAAGTGGCAAGGGACCTGGGCAATCCTGACCAGTGAACCAAGTAGCGGGGGGTTGTTACCTGTGCTGGTTCTCACCTTTTTTCTTGCCAAGATCTGGAGCGGTTCATGTTGCAATTGTAGCAGCACTGGCTGTGGCGGAAGATCGGCTTCCACTATAGTGTCCACCCCAACAGCTTGCTTATGTCGCGAAATGTGCACAACAGGGTGTATCTGACTCGTCTCAGGCAGCGCAAGACGATATGCCACCTTTCCCACCTTAGCAGTCACCTGATATGGACCATAGTAATGGAAGGCGAGCTTCTGAAATGGCCTTTGAGCCACTGAGCTTTGTATGAACAGTTGCAGCTTGAGATAAACCCAATCACATACCGCAAATTCCTTGTCAATATGCTTCTTGTCTGCTTGCCTCTTCATCCTGTCTTGGGCATTCTTGAGTTTTGTTGTAGCAGATCTAGCATGACCTCCCTCTCTTTCAACCACGTTGCCAAGTCTGGGACAGTGCACTGATCAACTTGAGTTACCCCAAACTCGCATGGCAACGTACCATAGATAACTTCAAACGGTGTTCGTTCCAATGCAGAGTCGAAGGTGGTATTGTACCAGTACTCTGCAAGGAACAACCACTTGCACCAGTTGTGCGGACAAGAGTTGTCGGCGTCCTGGACTTGGGGGTATCCATTCCTGCCTGCCTGCAGCCCACCACGTGGCTCCATTAACGGCCTGGTATGGCCCAGCTTCAACAACAACACAGCAAGACCCTCACGAGGATCCAAGCCTCATGAGGCGGACGACATCGAAGCCCCCGAAGGAGTTGGCCTCCTCCGGAAGGCTCCTGAGGGGCGGAGATATCTATGCAACTACCTCATTAGGTTCAGCTGACATGAGCCATGACGGCCAAGGCCAGGCGGGTGCCAGGAGGGCGCAGAGCGCAGGTTTCCTCTTCGATGCAAGGAAGGCAAGCCACAGGCGCAGAGTCCCGGGGAATCAGCCAAATGTTTCCATTCTAGTGCAACAAGACCAAGACCGCCAGGACGACAAGACGGAGGTCATCACCGAGCCCACCGTAGCGTCACAGCCAGAGGCTTTTCGCAGGCGAAGACTACTTTTGTTAGGATAGACTGTACTGCTTGTCCCCTTTCAAATCCCGCCGTTGTGGAATCCCTCCCCACTCATATTTGGGAGGAGGACCAAGGCACTATATATAGGGCTTAGCCACCACCATAGAGAGGGATCGATTCCTTCAAAAGCAACATGCCAGCTCAAGAACACGTCAACTCCTGAGGCTTGTTTGTCCCTGTACTAGTTCATCCATAGCCCCTCGAGGCAATCCACCACACCACACTAGAGTAGGGTATTACACCACAACGGTGGCCCGAAAAATTATAAATCTATGTGTCCTTGTGTCTCTGTGAGCTCTTCGCGCTAGGCTAGGGAGGATCGCGAGTAGGCAGGCTGAGCAGGTTGAGATCTCCGCACGCACCCCAGTGTTCGAACCTCTCATGGGTTGCCGGATCCCGAAATCTGACATTTGGCGCGCCAGGTAGGGGTGCGTCGGAATCTTCTTCCTCGACCTCCAGATTGTGCCACTGCCCCATATGGCGGGTGCTCCTCCGTCAGCCTCATCGACGCGCGAAGCACGGGGGCTGTGCTGCTTCGCCCTCCCCCTGCGGGAAGTACAATGGCCGCACAAGTTCCGACCAGAGATGCCACCGTGCTACGACGGCGCGGCGGATCCATCCCTCTTCCTTCAGGCATACGAGGAAGCGGTTTGGGCGGCTGGTGGATACGACAAGGTGAAAGCCAACTAGTTCCCCATGGCCCTCACGGGCGCGCCGCATGCTTAGCTGCTCAACCTGCCGGCATCTTCTGTGGCCTCCTAGGAGGAGCTGCACGACCTCTTCCTCACCCACTACATGGCGCCGGCGCCCTTGGTCATCATGGCTCTCCTGGGAAGCTCGCAGGCGCCACCATCCGGTCGCCATGTCAAGCAGTTCTACCGGCGGGCAAGCAACACACAGGCGGGCTCGGGGGCTCCCCTGGGCTGGACGGCGCCACAAGCTGACCTCGCGTTTGGCCCCGAAGATCACCCTGCTGCCACGACAGGACCGGGCGCGCTCCCGATGCTCTGCACCCCCACCATATGCCACGTGGCGATCACCAAGACCCTCATCGACGGCGGAGCCAGCCTCAACATGCTCTCCCCGGAGGCGTTCGGCCTCCTCCATGTACCGTCCAGCCGGCTCTGCCCCTCCAAGCCCTTCTCTGGAGTTGAAGATGGTTCTACCAGGCCCTAGGGGCAGTTCCGCCTCGCCATCACCTTTGGGACCCGCGATAACTACCGCGCCAAGCTCGTAGACTTTGACATCGCCAAGATCAACCTACCATACAACACTATTATAGGATACCCAACCTTGGCGCAGTTTATGGCCACGACCTATCCCGCATAAAACCTCATGATGATACCAGGAAGCAACGGTGTCCTCATGGTGGCAGGGGACTCCAAAGGCGCGCTGCAGGCCCTCAAGCTCACCTTCAAGACAGTCGCAACCGCGGTACCCGGCGGGAAGGAGGATCAGGAGGCCCCAGAGGTAGTGCCTGCCAAGAAGAAGCAGTTGTTCTCCCAGGACCGAGCCGAGATGAAGCAAATGCTGGTCTGCGAGGATGGGACGGCCAGCGCCACCTTCACCATAGGGGCTGGCCTCCCACAGGATCAACTTTCTGCAAGCCAACAAGGATGTGTTCGCCTGGGAACCCAAAGATTTGGCCGGGGTCCCGAGGGGGATAATCCAGCACCATCTGAGAGTATGCCCAAATGTGCGACCAGTAAAGCAGAAGGCTCGCCGGCAGTCCACCGAGAAGCATGCCTTTATCGTTCAAGAAACCTGTAAGCTGCAAGCCGCGGGGGTCATCAGAGAGGTGCGGTACCCAGAGTGGCTAGCAAACCCTGTCATCGTCCCCCAGAAAGGAGGGAAGGAGCGCATGTGTGTCGACTTCACCAACCTCAACAAGGCCTGCCCTCAAGATCCCTTTCCGCTTCCTCGCATCGACCAGATCATTGACTCCACCGCCGAGTGCGACCTGTTGTGCTTCCTGGATGCCTTCTCCGGCTACCACCAGATCAAGATGTCCATGGAGGATGTGGAGAAGATGGCATTCCTCACCCAATGTAGGGTGTACTGCTACACCTGCATGCCCTTCGGACTGCGCAATGCCGGAGCAACATTCCAGCGGTTGATGCACATCGCCCTGGGTTCGCAGCTCGGGAGGAACGCGGAGGCGTACGTCAATGACATAGTGGTGAAGTCTCTATCGGATATCGGGTTCCGGAAAAACCCTTAAGGTTTGAACACTGGGGTGCGCACGAAGATTTCCTCCTACCGAAACACGCCCTCAACCTCGTCGCGATCTCTAAGCTAGCGTGATGAACTCACAGCATAAGGGACACAAGATTTATATACCACCATTGTGGTGTAATACCCTACTCCTGTGTGTGGTGGTGGATTGCCTCTCGGGGAGTCCTGGATAAGGGGAGGAACAGCCTCGCGAGGAGAGGTGTTCTTGAGGTGGTGTGGTGTGTGGATGAAGTTCCCTTGTCCCTTCTACTGTGGTGGCTAGCCCTATTTATAGAGGCCCTCGTCCTCTTCCCAAATATTGAGCGGGAAGGGATCCAACAACGGCCATTTTGAAAGGGGACAACTAGTATAGGCTATCCTGACTAAACGTGGTCTTTGCCTGCCAAAGGCACTGGTGGTGACGCCGTCTTGGGCTCCATGGTGACCTCCGTCCTACCGTCCCGCTGGTCTTGATCCTGTTGCACCGATATGGAAACCTTTGCCTGATGCCTCGGTACTCCGCGCCTGCGCTTGCCTCCTTAGCACCAAAGGGGAAACAAGGACACTGCACGGCTGGCGCCCGCCTGGCGCCCGCCTGGTCTTGATCGTCATGGCTTGCGTCATGGGCACCTCGCGTGATACCCCTTGCCTTGATCTCTCCGCCTCCTTGCGAGCCTTCTTGGTGAGGCCACTCCTGAGGGGGCCTTGTGTCGTCCGACCGCGAGGCTTGGCCCCTCGTGAGGGTCTTGAGTGTTGTTTTGATGAAGACGGGCCGTACCGGGCCACTGGTGGAGCCACACAACAGGCCATAGGCAGGCAAGTGTGGGGACCCCCTGAGGGAGTCCTGGATAAGGGGGTATCTAGACAGCCGGACTATATACATCGTCCAAACTATTGAAGCGTGAAGATACAAGACTCAAAGACTTCGGCCCGTGTCCGGATGGGACTCTCCTTTGCATGGAAGACAAGCTTGGCGATCCGAATATTATATTTCCTTCCTTGTAACCGACTCCATGTAAACCCTATCCCTCTCCGGTGTCTATATAAACCGGAGAGGATGGTCCTTAGAAGGCCGATCACAATTACAATCATACCATCATAGGCTAGCTCTTCGGGTTTAGCCTCTATGATCTCGTGGTAGATCTACTCTTGTATTACTCATATCTTCAATATTAATCAAGCAGGAATTAGGGTTTTACCTCCATTGAGAGGGCCCGAACCTGGGTAAATATTGTGTCCCTTGCTTCCTGTTACCATCAGCCTAAGACGCACAGATCGGGGCCCCCTACCCGAGATCCGCCGGTTTTGACACCGACATTGGTGCTTTCATTGAGAGTTCCTCTGTGTCGTCGCTTCGAGGCTTGATGGTGTCCTCAATCGTCAACAACACGGTCCAGGGTGAGACTTTTCTCCCCGGACAGATCTTTGTGTTCGGCGGCTTCGCACTGCGGGCCAATTTGCTTGGCCATCTGGAGCAGATCGACAGCTACGCCCCTGGACACCAGATCAGGTTCGGAAACTTAAACTACACGGCAGATGTTCGTGGAGACTTAATCTTTGACGGATTTGGCCCTGTGCCAGGAGCGCAGGACAGTCACGACGAGCACGGCCTAGACCTGCTGTCGGACAATGCTCGGAACATCATCCCTGCAATAGCCCCGGATCTAAATCCGGAACAGGTTGCGTTGCCCAAGGACGGAGTGGTAGACCCTGCCCCGCAGGCCGCATACACATCGGCGGTGGAGCCGAACATAGGTCTCACCTCTGTGGAGGCATGTAACCCCGGGCCCCCGGACTCGTATCCGGTCGTTGGTCCCGGTCCGCTCACTCTTGAGCCAGCCGAGCCATGTTGGGCTCCGGTAATGGAGTTTACCGCTGCGGACATCTTTTAGCACTCGCCCTTTGGCGACATGCTGAACTCATTAAAGTCTCTCTCTTTGTCAGGAGGCTCTGGGCCGAACTATGTCCGGCCCGAGTGGGAAGCAGGTGACGAAGGAATTCGTTGCCCACCCACCACCCACTTCATTGCCACGATCGAAGATTTAACCGACGTGCTTGACTTCGACTCCGAAGACATCGACGGTATGTACGAGATGCACGAGAAGCTCCATAATCCCTGGGGCGAGGGACTACTACCTTGTCACACGATATATACATGGTAGATACACCCAATAAGGACGACAGCGATAATCCGGAAGATAAAACACCCGGGCAAAAGCCAAAAAGGCGGCGCAGACGCCGCTCAAAGTACAACAATTGCAAAAATAGCGACAAGAGTGCAAGAAGGGTCGATATACCCGTAAACTCCGAAAGCAACAACGACCACATGGACCCAGCGATGGAGCAGGATGAGCCAGGTCACGCCAAACCAAGTTCGGAGCAAATATCCGATCACCATGATCCGGAGGGACGAGCTCATTAAACCGCCCCAGAACGGGAAGACAGTCCGGACAACGATGCATTCATCATCCAGACGAACAAGTGGAACGAGACAACCTCCACAGAAAGCTTATGGCCACCGCAAGAAGTCTAAAAAAGTAGAAGCAACGGCTCAAGGCCGCACAGGAAAAGCTCAGTCACAGATAGAATAAAGTGCTAGACACTGAAGAAAGATATGGCGACGATCACCATACGAAAAGCTATCCGAAGCGCAAGCTACTGCCAGAATTCGACGACGAGGCCATTCCACCAAAGAATAATACGACCGGGAGACCAGACGTACCGCTCCACAACCACAACAGAACGGCCACAGACGCCGTGCACGATCTACGTGAGCATCTGGATAAGAAAGCCGGTGCAGCCAGGTCCATCTATGGATCTAAAAGACACACCCCGGCGAGGGACTATGGTCACCCAAACGCTCATACAAGCCAAAGACCAGTCCGCTGAACAAACTCCGGACACAGCAACAGCCGACTGCATGCCACAGCACGTCCAGATACAGAGGGGCTGCTCACCCCTGTGCTTCATTGAAGAAGTACTGGACCATGAATTCCCACAAGGCTTCAAACCTGTGAACATAGAAGCATACGACGGCACGACAGACCCAGGGGTCTGGATTGAGGATTTTATCCTGCATATTCACATGGCTCGTGCAGATGACCTCCACGCCATCAAATAGCTTCCCTTAAAATTGAAGGGACCAGCTAGACACTGGTTGAAAAGCCTCCCCGAAAACTCAATTGGGAATTGGGAGGAACTCGAAGATGCTTTCAGGGCCAATTTTCAAGGGACTTATGTCCGGCCTCCGCATGCAGACGACCTAGGTCACATAGTCCAACAGCCCGGAGAGTCCGCCCGCAAGTTTTGGAACAGATTACTCACTAAGAAGAATCAAATTGTCGATTGTTCGGACGCCGAAGCCTTAGCGGCATTCAAATACAGCATCCGTGACGAATGGCTCGCCCGACACCTCGGCCAAGAAAAGCCAAGGACAATGGCAGCCTTAACAAACCTTATGACCCGCTTTTGCGCGGGTGAAGATAGCTGGCTGGCCCGTAAAGGTACTAGCGACCCCATCACATCCGAAATAAGGGATGGCAACGGGAAGCCACGGCGTAATAAAACAAACGCCAAAACAAGGAAGAGAGCCTGGATAACACGAAGGTCAACGCCGGATTCAGGGCTCTCGACCTGATCAGCAAAAGAAGCCATTTAAAGGCAGTAAAGAGGGACCGTCCGGTCTAAACAGAGTTCTGGACAGACGATGCCAAATTCATGGCACCCCAGAGAAACCTGCGAACCACACCCATAGAGATTGCTGGGTCTTCAAGCAGGCCGGCAAATTAATGCCGAACACAAAGGGAGGGAAACACCAAGTGAAGACGAGGACGAACCTCGCCAGCCGAACACTGGGGGACAGAAAAAATTCCCGCCAGATGTTAAGACAGTAAACATGATCCACGTGACTCACACATTCACAAGAAGGCAAGAACGCGCGCTCAAAGATGCACACGATGAAAAGCCCACCGTACCCACATCTGACTACTGGATGTCTCGTTCGATCACTTTCGATCACATGGACAGCCGAACTAATATTCGGCGCGGAGGATCACAGGTCTTGGTGCTTGACCCAATAATCGACGGATACCGTCTCACCCGTGTCCTCATGGACGGCGGCAGTAGTCTCAATTTAATATACGAGGACACTGTTCGCAGAATGGGGATAAACCCATCCAGAATTAGCCAAAGCAACACCGCCTTCGAAGGGGTGATACCAGGCGTTGAAGCCTATGGCAGGGGCTCCGTCGAGCTGGAAGTAAAATTCGCCCCCCAGGCAACTCCAGAAGCGAAGAATTGCTTTCACCATTGCACCCTTCCAAAGCAGCTATCATGCATTGCTAGGAAGAACGGCCTTCGCCCGCTTCAACGCATTGACGCACTATGGATACCTTACACGCAAGATGCCCGGTCCCCGTGGCGTCATCACCGTTAGCGGAATCACAAAGCGCCCTTCACGTGCAGAGGAACACGCGACGGCCCTGGCGGCCGGACTATAAGTGGCCTCTAATATCATAAAACATGACTGGTCATTAAGACCACAAACACGGTTAGACGAGTCCGGTAGCCCGGATAAAATTCAACTGGGCACTGTATATGTAATCCCATAGCGGAAACCAGGGGCTATAAATATTTAATACAGCCCCACACGTGGCTCAACCTTATCGGCAGGCCAACATCTTACACCTTTACTATCCATCACATACTTACGTTGTACTCTCCTATGAGTTTTCCTTTTTTTCAGAAAATGTTCGCGCGATACCCTTCCAGGATACGACACAACGGAGACAAAGGCGCAGGCGTGCAGCAGGGCCCCGTTCAACATGTTTCTTTTTAGATTAAGCCCATGTGTAAACCTTTTCTATTGCCTCTTGTTGTTTCAATCATCCCATGGGTTCCATACCCATAGAGGATACTGTCGTTATTAGCATTTCACCATGACAGAGTACCGCACGTACCTGGAAATACATGGTTCATAATGAATGGGCATTCTTGAGCCCATCTTCTATTATAAATCCTGAACACCTTCGGGAGTGTTCGGCGTCACGAGTTTGGCCTTATATGCATCAGCTCCGAATCATGTCTTTGATCAAATGTTGGGTTTGCCCGGCTCCTGGGTTTGCCGCCTTATGTTCCGTTATTATCGGCTAAGGCGGGCCAAAGGAGAACTACTGCGATTGTGCCCTGGTTATCCCGGATGAGCGCCTCAGTAGAGAAAGCCGAAAACTGACTGTCATGATACAGTGAGAGACTGTTCAACCACTCGAAGACTCACCGGAATCTCTAAAGATTCCTCCGCATTAATGAAGGATCGTTTCCCGGCCATGTACACACGCACCCGTATACGGATGCACGCGCATGTACCAGGGGCTACATAGTAGCCCCACCATTAGACTCCCATGGCTAAGCGAAAGTGTTACACCTATATAGTCCGGTTGCCTAGTTCGGCGTGCGATCACCTCCTTAACGTACCAAGACGTTGGATCAAGTGTGATCATGCATATTTTTCGCGAACACCCCCGCATTGTATGCGTGGGGGCTGAAGCCAACGACTGCTATCTTTCGGACTACCTATACATATAAAAACTGTCGTACAAGGGACACAATCATATTTTCAGGCAAAAAGTATAAATATAGCCTTGTATTCAAAATAAACATTGTTTTTTACAATGATTCGACTTATCACTCGAACAAGACATTCTTCGAGCACTGCGCCTCTATTAGGCGGGCACCTTTTGTGACTTGCGCCAAGTAGTGCTCGGCCGGATATTGGCCTCCCGCCGGATCCTGGGTCGCTATTACAGTGGCCTCCATATCCGTCCAATAGGTTTTAACGTGGGCTAGAGCCATCCGCGCACCCTCTATGCACGTCGACCTGCTCATGGCGTCAATCTGAGACACGACTCCAAGGAATTGCTGCACCAAACCAAAGTAGCTGTCTGGCTTAGGCCCCTTCGGCCAAAGATGGTCTATTACAGACAGCATTGCAAGCCCGGACAGCCTGTGGAGCTCTGCCATAGCAGCCACCTTCTCATTCAGCGGCAGCGGGCGAGTGGGAGCATTGAACTATGACCAGAAAAGCTCCTCCACTTCTTCATCACCTTGACCCTCGAAGAACTTGACAGCGTCAGCTGTCCTATTCGCCAAGTCCGCATATGCGTCTGCAGGACTCAAGCGCCCAGCCATGGGAGCATACTTCGGATCCAAGAACTTCGTCCGTAGTAAGTATGAGCCCCCAACCACGATTTTGTCGGCCTGTTGGAGCTTCTCCCGCATACTGCGGATCTCGGTTCGCATCTCCTTGGCGGCATTAAGTGCCTTGTCCAGCTCGGCCGAACTAGCCTTATTCTCCTTTTCGAGGAGTGCGTACCGGTCGACGGCATTTTTTAACTCCCCAGCCATTTTGGCTATCTTTTCCTTGCCTCGGCGATGAGCAGCCTGTTCGGCTCTCAATTCTTCGGCCGCCTTTAGGGCAGCCGCATTGCTAGCCCGAGCTTGTTCCTTGGCTTGAGCTAGTTCTGCCCTCAGGGCTTCAACGGCAGCAGCACCATCTGTAGTGCAAACACATTGCATTAATATTATGCCCCTCTTGCATTTTCCTATACATCATAATAAGGGAAGCCGAGCACATACCCTGTGACTCCTCCAGCCATTTATTCACCAGCGTGATATCGGCATCAATGGATCCGATCTGCCTCCTTAGTTCGGCAACTTCAACAGACTGGTCGGCTACCAGATCCTTGTATATCTGCGCACATGTACGGCGCAGACATTAGTATATGATCCCCCGTTTGCCGCCTATGGCGGGTAACCAGAGTCTCAGGGGCTACTATCTATAGGGAGCACACCTAGCGCGTGCTTCATAATCAAAAAATTGTGCATTTTTCACTACATACCTCAAAGCCTTTGAGCAGGCTTGTAAATGCCTCATTCAAACCGCTGGTAGCGGATGAAATCTTCGTGAGCATCGTTCTCATTAAAGAGCGATGCTCCTCCGAGAGCGTGGCTCGCTCCAGACGGCCTGTCAGTACGTCCGGCTGGACACTAAACTGTGTCGGACCCTTCTCATCGCCCCCCGTGGGAGCCAAATGCTCCAGGCTCAGGGCGGCTGACGTGTTAGCCTCCGGCTTCGGCAGGTCCGGACTCCTCCGTGATGACACCTTGGTGTCGCCCACCTCATGAGGCGGAGAGGGGGGTGGAGTCTCACTCTCCATCATCTCCGAAAGTAGGTCCCCCGAAGACGAACTCTGTTGAGAAGAGCTGCTCGCCAGACTGCAAAAGACGAAGTCCCGGTTATGGATCTCGGAGTAACACCATACCTTCGAATTAATGAATAACTTACGGCTCGGTGGAGGGCTAGCCCGTTGGTGGGCACGACGCGGTGAGGGTGCCCGTCGCGGCAGAGCCCCCTGGTGATGCTTTCTTCCCTTGCTTGGGCATCTCCGCCTCCAAATCTTCGGAGGCGGCCCTCTTCTTCCTGCGTGGGGAGCAGGCTTTGACCTCCCCTTCGCGGCTATCCTCCATAGGATGGGTACCGATTTTCCCTGTCTGGATGCATAGCGCGTGAAGTTCGGCTTCATTGCCCTTTCCTTCGCCTTTCCCTGAAGGGATTTTGCTGAGCGCCCGGCCCAGCATCTTTGCAATGGTTGGACTAGGCGAGCCTTCAGGAAGTGGCGCCGGACAACTAATTCTCTCCGCCTTGTTGAGCCATTCCTGGCCACGGAAGGATTTTCAGAATAATAGTTATGATAAATATAAATGAAGTGACCGGCTTTAATGTTATTTACTTGGGCATCTAGGCGATTGCAGCTTAGGCACGCATCCTCGGTGGTGTCCGAACACTTTACTTGAGGTCCGAAGAATAATTTACACATTCTTCGAGCTTCAGGCCGAAGAAGTGCTTAATAGTCCGTGGACCCTTCGGATTAAACTCCCACATCCGGAGAGGCCGACGTTTGCACGGCAACATCCGCCAGATTAGCATCACTTGAATTATGCTGACAAGATTTATGTCCCTCTCAATAAGATCCCGGATACGATTCTGCAGTTCTGGTACATCGCCAGCAGGCCCATAATTCCGTCCTACGTCGGTCCAAGACGCTAACTGTGACGGAGGGCCTGAGCAGAACTCGGGGGCAGCTACCCACTTTCTGCCTCTGGGAGCTGTGACATAAAACCACCTCCGTTGCCACACATCGGATACTTCCGGAAAAGAACCCTCTGGCCATGGGGCATCGGCGTTCTTGCTTATTATGGCACCTACGCACTCCACATGTCGCCCCTCGATCATCTTCGGCTTCACATTGAAGGTCTTGAGCCATAAGCCGAAGTGTGGGTTGACGTGG
Source organism: Triticum aestivum (assembly GCF_018294505.1). Classification (NCBI taxonomy): domain Eukaryota; kingdom Viridiplantae; phylum Streptophyta; class Magnoliopsida; order Poales; family Poaceae; genus Triticum; species Triticum aestivum. The sequence goes on along the minus strand of NC_057801.1, from coordinate 488,290,011 downwards.
AGAAAAGCCTCGCACACGATAATGAACGATGAGATATGGAGGACGGCGTCTAGAGCCAGATCATGGAAATCCAAGCCATAGTAGAACATGAGCCCCTCACAAAGGGGTCGAGGGTGAGGCCTAGGCCTCAGAGGAAGTGAGGGACAAACACGACGCTCTCGTTGGTCTCCGACGTGGGGATAACTTGCCCCGGAGCAGGAAGCCTGTGCTGGATATCGGCGGTCAGGTATCCGACCTCCCTAAGCTTTGCAATGTCCTCCTCTTGAATCGAGGAGGCCACCCACCGGCCTGTTACATCGGATCCGGACATATTGGAGGATCTGGGGTGTTGGAGCTTAGGTTTTGAGTGTTGGAGCTCGAGGTGCGAGAAGGAGCAGGAGAGATGGAAAAGAGGTGTAGGCCTTGACCCCTTTATAAAAGGGATGAATACCAAGAGTCCTCAGCATGACCGCTTGAGACTTATCTAAAATACATGGAATCATACCAACAGTCGCCATGGGCTCACATATGCCCATATTGATGAAAGATCCCGTATTAAGAGGAACATGATCTCTACTTTGGCAGGATGTGCCAATAAAACCGCCTCGCAACGCGAGTCGAGGTGGAGCAGGAGACGCCGGTTCGTGTTAGACCTGGCCACGATGCAAGGGCACGACATACAAAGATTGTCAACAGAAAGGATTTATGCTAGGGTATGTGAAGATCATCTTGCAGATCCGGACACGGCCTATGTGTTCGATAATAACCTTGGAGTATTCGGAAGTAGGAACCCTCCTTGCAATGCCAAAGACAAGACTGCGCGCCGGACTCATCGTCATTGAAGCCTGGTTCAGGGGCTACTGAGGGAGTCCTGGATAAGGGGGTATCTGAACAGCTGGACTATATACATCGTCTGGACTATTGAAGCGTGAAGATACAAGACTCAAAGACTTCGGCCCGTGTCCGGATGGGACTCTCCTTTGCGTGGAAGACAAGCTTGGCGATCTGGATATTATATTTCCTTCCTTGTAACCGACTCCATGTAAACCCTAACCCTCTCCGGTGTCTATATAAACCGGAGAGGATGGTCCTTAGAAGGCCGATCACAATTACAATCATACCACCATAGGCTAGCTCTTAGGGTTTAGCCTCTACGATCTTGTGGTAGATCTACTCTTGTATTACTCATATCTTCAATATTAATCAAGCAGGAAGTAGGGTTTTACCTCCATCGAGAGGGCCTGAACCTAGGTAAACATTGTGTCCCTTGCTTCCTGTTACCATCATCCTAAGACGCACAGATCGGGACCCCCTACCCAAGATCCGCCGGTTTTGACACCGACACCCCCGTTCCCAGAACGCCGACAGTAGCCCCTGGGCCCAAGGCACGCTCGGACTTGGCTTAGCAGCGAAGCCAAAGGGCAAGGGCGGAGCACCGCGTGCCCCAACAGCCTGTGACCTTGGTTGACGCTTGGCGACTGATTGGACACGGGCGTCTCCGCTTCCCCACGCTGCCCCAATATCCGCCGGCCTAGGCGGCCACGGCGCCCTACACAATTATTTCCTACTTGTAGGCAGCGTGCTTCCTATTCCCCCTCTTTCCTCGGGCTCCTGCTTCCGCTCCCAATCTGAATTGAGCTCTGCCCCCTCCATTGCCATGGCACCGACTAGTGCGGAAAAGGGGAAGAAGCCTATGTCCTCAGCCAGTCCGCCCCTGACAATCGAGCCCGTCATCAGCCAGTCGCTGGTGCTCAACCTGGAGGCCATGGGCAAGGTTTGCCCCGCGCTCGCTACCAGCTTCAACGAGTGTGGAAAGACGGTGGCTTGGCCTGCATCACGCGCCTCCATTGACAGGACAGTCGCTGAGGTTCTATTCTTTGTTGACGCCCTGTGGGCTGGCATGGTCCCCCCTTTCTCTGCCTTCTTCAATGTGATGCTTTCCCATTATCAGATCCACATGATGCATCTTGATCCCCAATCCGTTGCCCTTCTCGCCGTCTTCGCCTTTGTTTGCGAAGCTATGGTGGGCATTACTCCTTCCGTCGCCCTCTTGCGCCACTTCTTCTCGCTGCGCCTGACCGACCCCTCGCAGTGCTTAGGGTGTGTGAGCTTCCAGGCCGTGGCACAGACGGCTGCCTCGGGGATTGATTTTGACCTCCCGCCATCCATGAGCGGGTTCCAGACGTGATGGATATATGTGGATGTCGGAGTGCTCGGCCACCTACCCTTGCCTCCATTGCTGTCTGCTGTCCCGAACCCCGGCTGGGGCCATGAGAGGCTCGTGAGCCCTCGCCTTTCCTTTGTTTGGTTCCGACTGAAGAGGTTGAGAGATCTTGGCGTGACCGCGCCCCGGGTGGTAAAGGAGTTCCTCCGGTGTCGTATTGCTCCTGTCTAGCGCCATTCCCGGCCGATATGGGCCCTGTCTAGTGACCAGGATCACATGAGGCTTCAGGAGTCAGAACTTTCACCCGAAGCGCTGAGTACGGTGCTCGAGGTCTTGACTGGCAACCCCTCGCCAGGTGATATGCCGCAAGAGGGTAGCCTCTTGTTTCTCTGCTCGAACAGGGTCGAGTTCGTGGGACAGATGCCTTCCTTTGACAAGTGGGGGCTGCGCCCGGTTGGCCTTGCGGGTCCTCGCAAGAATCATGTCGTCGTGGCTCCCCTGCTTGCCGCCGGCACCGAGCTTGCCCCGAGAGTGGTCGCAGGGGAGCAAGCATCGCTTGACGCTGGAGGCTCGGGTGCCGAGGCACCAACCCCGCCTGGGGCTCCCAAGGCGTTATCCTCCGGAACCCATGAAGCTCGCCCTGGGACGGTTGTTGAGGGGGCGATGCAGCCAGCTGCTCCTGAGGCCGGAGCTCCTGAGGTCGACTACCTGGGTGCTTCTCCAGCCATGCCCCGTGCTGGACCTCACGTTCAGTGCCTTGGTTGGTTCCGCGTGGACTTCGCCGCGCTCTGCACGAGGAAGGAGTCTTCAAGCTGCAGTGGTCGCACCTTCCGGCCGTTGAAGCATAGAAAGTACACCACCATAGACAAGTAAGTACCTTGTCCTTGTAATTCATCAATTGCCGCTTTCCTTCCTGACTGTGGCTCTTTAGGATCCCTCCTGCCAAGCCCGCGGGGTCACCCTATAAGCAACCTCCTCCGGCCTTGCCTTCATCGCTTGGCTTGAGCGTACCGAGCCTACAAGCTGCCCCTGACACGGGGTCAGCCGGAGAAGCAAGCCTGCCTGCAAGGTGTCTTGAGCCCGTGCCCTTGCCGCCTTTGCTTTACAACCCTTCCCGGAGAGCAGTCAGCGTGCCCAGGGCTCCTCCTCTGGTCGTGGACGGCGAATGGTTGGCGTCAATCCTGGGCGCCTCTTCAAGTGGCGAGCCCCCGGCAGTCCGGGTCCCTGGCGGGGCCTGGCTGGCGACTGTGGGGGCGCCAGCCCCCATCCCCCTGCCGAGAAAGGGCGAACCTCTTATGGTCCCACAGACAACGCCAGCGACGAGGGACGACATCAACAGCATGCTCGAGCTTGCGCGCGAATGAAGCATTGTCCGCCACGAGTTCCTCCAGAAGGCGATGGACACGATGGGTCAGCTTGGTAGAGAGCTTGCAGATGTGGACACGCGCCTTGAAGCTGAGGGCCTACGACTGATTGAGGAGCGATGCAAGATGAAGGTGGCCATAAACCTCGCGCGCCACCAATGCGAGCTTGACAACATGAAGGCTGAGGCGTCCCTTGTAGCCTCGCCAGAGGCCTGCTCCAGAGCTCTGGAGGAGGCTCGGGATGCAGATCATCATTGTGAGATCACAGAGAAACGCGCGTGGGAGCTCCAAGCCTGGAGCACCACCCTGGAGCAGCAAGTGGAGTTGCGCCAGGCCTCCCTTGCATCGCTGAAGGGGACGCTTGTCGAGGAGGAGGAGCTCCATAGGCGTGAGGAAGCGCTGACACTGGAGGCCGCCGAGCAAAATCTTGATCTTGAGCGGTTGGAGACGAGGGAGCGCCTGGTTACCCAGGCGGAGGATGATGTTGGCGAGCGCGAGGCTCGAGTCTAGGAAGAGGTCAACCGCCGTGTGGCGGAGGCTCGCGCAGATCTTATGAGCAGGTATGACCTGAAGCTGGAGCTGGTTGAAGCCGAGGCTGCGGGCAGGACTACCGCCCTTAGGTCCAAGCTGACTGAAGCGGAGCAGCGCGCAGAAGCTGCCGCAGCCGCCTTGGTATCGATGCAGGCCGAGCTGACCTCCGCCCGTGCCGAGCTGCTTTTTCTTCAACAGCGGGTTAACGACACCGAGTCCATTGCGCAGCAGAACAGAGAGGAAGTGCTTCAACGGCAGACACTAGGGCACATGCACAGACCCATGCTCCAGGAACTTAGGAACGGGGCCAACGCGGCCCTGGGCAACATCTGTGATGAGGACACCCCGCATCCTCACGTGACCAACTATGCCAGTCATCTCCGCTTCTTCACCGATGTGGTGACGCGCCAGGAGAACTGCTCCAGGAGAGCTCGCCAACTTGTCAAGGAGAGGAGCTGCAGCCTGCTTGGGCGTGCCTTTTCCCGCGCCTTCAGCCATCTTCAGAACACCGATCCCAACTTTGACTTTGACATCATCATGGCCCCGGTGCCCTAGGCCATCCGGGGTGACCTGGCGCGGTGGTTGGAGGACAACGTGGATGCGCTTGTTAGGGCCTTCGCTTCTGACAATGATGGGGTGGTAGTCGTGGCGGATGGTGGAGACGTGGTCGATGGTGGTGACGGTGGCGCCGGTGATGGTGATGGCGATGCCAGCGACAGCGGCGCCAGCGATGCGTCTAGAGGCGACCAGGAGGATGCGGTGAGCGATATGTATGACGGATCCCGTGTTTCTCTGCTGTTTATCCTGCACACAAAAGCTCGGGCGCGGCCCCAAAGGTTGTAAGAGTATTTTGGGAGGGGAAGCCCCTCATGTAAAAAGATTGCCATCCGTATGCTTTTAGGAATGATGTTGAACATGTGCCTCCATGATCCTATGGGCCCTGCGATGAGCTTGTTGTTGTGGTTTACCTTTAGCTAGGACAAGTCCTGAATAGGCTCACGAGGTCGTGAGCCCCCGAGGATCCCCTGAGGGACCTGTCGACCTAGTCGAGCGGGCCTCGTGAGAGCGAGTGTCGGACGTGGTATGGCATGCGCACAGCGTATGTGCGCTTCGCCCAGCCTCGCCCACGAGGGGCTCGCGAGGGGGAGGCAGCTGGTGCCAACTCCAAATTGGGGCAGAAACCAGAACACAAGAAATCACACGAGCGAGAAAAGGCACCCTCCCCCCCCCCCGCACACACAAATGCAAATTCAACCTCAACTTAAATCCGAAGCAAGGAAGCTCGACCATAGAAAGGGAGGCAAAAAGCAAAAGGCTGCGTCCGGCACCTAGTCTTTTCTTCGACGTCTTCTCACCAGCACGGAGCTAAGTGGTGCCACTGGGCGTGGGAGGGAGCCCCCGAGGCCCAAGGGCGGCTGTCCAGAGACTCCGAGGCGTGTACAACCCCACTCATTATTACGTGAGAGTGTCATGGGCGGCGATCTTCACAGGCACCGGTCCTTCTTCATAGGCACCGGGCCTTGCTTCATATCGCCAGACGAGGGCCCCACCTTGCGCCACCCTCGACCACCATTGACGGCGGCCAGAGACCAAGGACGACGCCAATGGGGTAAAGGGGACGCCAGCGGCACCCTCGGCAACCACGGGTCCTCTGCCAGGGGTAGGTTTTGCAGCACCTCCCCGACAGAGGGCCTACCTCCGGGGGACACCTTGCTCCGTGCATCGTGGGGAGGGGCCTGGCTCCCGGCCCCTCTCTTGCAGCCCCCAGTCTGCTCCTCCTGGCGGAAGGGTGGCTGCCGAGCTGGGGCAGCTGTCCACTGCTGTGACCTGAACCTCCTGCGACCCATGGTTAGAATAAGCTTGCTCCTGAGGAATTAGCAGTACCCGGAAGCTGCTGCTGCTAGCATGATTGGTGAGTCTTCCTTGAGGCTCTTGAAAAGGCTTGGCTTCTGGCATCTCTTCCTCCCAGCCTGACCCGAGGAACGAGCCAGGGTCGTCTTCCAGCGTGTACTCCCGATCCATCATGCGAGGCACGTAAGCCTCTGAGGCCGCCGCCTCAGAGACTTCGCCGTAGTGCCCCACGCTCCATGTGGCCTGGCCTAGCGCGCCATCTTGAGGATGGTAGGGTAGCAGCCCGTCCGGGCCATAGGCGGTGATGCGCATGCCCTCGTTCATCGGAAGTGGTGCTGGTGCAGCCTGACGTCCGGCGCCGATGGTTGAGCTGGTGTCGACGATGCCTTGGGGTGTGCCTGAGGGCGCGCGGGCGCGGAGAGGCCCGTCGCGTGATCCGACCGGGGCCCGGGGTGGAAGCTGGAAGTAGAAGGGCGGTGCTGTAACGCCCCGGATTCGATGCGCCAGGTGTCTGCCAGTTATTCGCCGTCGTTGCCATGTCATTTGCTTGCGTGTTGCATTTTATCATCTCATCATGTGCATTTCATTTTGCATACGTGTTCATCTCATGCATCCGAGCATTTTCCCCGTTGTCCGTTTCGCAATCCGGCACTCCTATGCCCTCCGGCGTTCCCCTTTGATCTCTCGTCGTGAGCAGGTGTTAAACTTTCTCGGAATGGACCGAGGTTTGCCAAGCGGCCTTGGAATAGCACCGGTAGACCGCCTGTCAAGTTTCGTGCCATTTGGAGGTCGTTTGGTACTCCAACGGTTAACCGGGTAACCGTAAAACCCCCCTTCTCTTTGCAGCCCAACACCTCTCCAAAGTGACCCAAAGCCCATCTAACTCCCCTCCATGCTCTCGGTCATTCGATCACGATCGCGTGGCCGAAAACCGCTCCTCATTTGGACTCTCCTAGCTCCCTCAACCTATAAATATGCCCATCACCCCGAAATTCGCGGTCTAATCCCCCCAAACCCTACATCCACCTCCTCTGCGCCGCCGGACACGTCCAGGCGACGCCGGACATGTCCGCGCCGCTGCCCCAGCCGAATCGGAGCGCGCCACCTGTCCCATCCGCGCCTCCCGCCGCCGCGGCCCGCGGGGCCCGAAGCGGGCCCGCGCGAGCTCGCGCGTCGCCGCCGCCTGGCCCGTCCGCCCGTCTGCCGCCTCGCCCGTCCCCGCGCCTCCTCGCCGGCGTGCGCTGCCGCCACCGTCGGGCGCCTCGCCGCGCCGCCCAGCTCCTCCCGCGGCAACCCGGCGCCGCCCAGCCTCCTGCCTGCGCCGCTGCCCGCGCTGGCCGGGGCCGCCGCCCGCGCCGGCCACGGCTCCGCCGGCCACCGCCCCGCAGGCCGTCGCCTCCTCCGCGCCCTCCGGCCCCGCCGCCGCGCCCTCCGGCCACCATCGCGCCGCGCCGCGGATCTCCTCGCCGGCGCCCCTTGTCGTGCTCCGCGCCGCCCCCGTCGCCTCCCCGTCGTCCCGCGCTCCCTCCGGCCTTCCCCGTCCTCGCCGGCGTCTTCTCCGGCCGTCTCCGATGAAACTCCGGCCGGATCCGGCGAGATCCGGCCCGAAACAGCAGGGTGGATGAGATCCACCACCACGACCAACCAAACGCCCGGATCCCTCCGTCCCGGGTCGAACCCGTCCCGCGTTGACTTTTCGCGGAGGTGATAATCCACTAAGTCCCCGATTCTGCAATAATTTTCATGCCATGTTTGACCTGTTGTATCTCTGCATCCGTAGCTCCATTTTGTACGTGTAAAATGTCAAATTGTTAGCCTCGACGAGTACATCATTTCATTCCATTGTATCATATTCATTCGAGGTCATATTGATGCCTGAATCATCGTTATAAGAGTGCTTCATGATGTTTTCTGCTGTGTGTTAACAGAACGAGCTCTTTTGTCATTTTTGCCATGATTGATGTGTGCATCCTATGAGGTTGATGTCTACATGTGTTTTGATCTATGCTATGTCTTATTTACAGAGGTGTATGCCATGTATTTTTTTGATCAATGTGGTGACTAGCACAAGCATGCAAACTAGGCATCGTGATGTTGCTGATTTCAGTCCCTGTTCTGCTGTTATTTTGATGCCGTGTAAACTTGATGCTACAGAGAGATCCATGCATATTTAGAGATACTTCAGTAAGGGTGTTTTGAACATGTGGTTATTGTCTATCCATTCATACTCTTTGTTGAAATTATGGAGTAGTCTATCATGTCGTTTTCATGCTCTACTTTTGCTTCAAAATGTTTCCTGGCAGATTGTTTACATGTTATTCAATTTGGCCAAGGTTGCTATAGTTGATCCTTGCATGCTATGGACTTGTTCTTGCCTTGGTTTGTTTAACAAACATGTCTTCTTGATGATGCTATGATTATCTTGTCATTCAATGACTTGTGGTGAGTGAATCGAGCTTGTTAAGTAGGGTTCATGATGTTGCTGTTTTGCTAGGCTGAATCTGTTATTTCATGATGCTATATAAATATGTTGCTACTAATCATTCTATGCATAATCTGGAGATGTTCTATAAACATGTTTTGATCTACATGTCATCCTCTATCCATCCATGCCCCTGGTTAAATTTATAGGTTGCTGTACCTTGTTCATGTCTTGCTCCAATGTTGCTTCATAATGTTGTTGTCAGCCTGTTTACATTAAGATCAGTTGTTTCCATGTGTTTTACTAGTGATCCATGCACCCTATGAACTTTCTCTTGCCATGCTTAGCTTCACAAATATGCCTTCTTACTGTTGGTTGCCTTGCCATGCCATTTAATGCTCTGTAGTGAGTTGCACAAGCTCATTTACATGCCTTCATAATTCTGTTTCTGCCATGTTTAAATCTGTAATATAACTTGCCATGTTTACATGGGTGCCATCATATTTTCTGGTCCTTTTTGGCTTATGGTCAGTAAGGGACTTTTGATCTATGCATTTATTAGATTCATGCCATGCCTTTGTTTGTCATTATAAGCTCCTGTAACATGTTGTTTGATAGCTCTAAACATTGCAACCTGATGTTATTTTCTGCAAAGTCTAAATTGTTATAACTTGCAATCTTACCATGTGTGTTTGAGCATGTTCTAGTGATTTCTGGAGATAGCTCAGTGTTCATGTTTTGTAATGCTTTACCTGTACATCATGTCCATGTCTTTTGTTCTCATGTTGGGGTGCTGTAGCATGTTGTTTTGATACTTGCAATATGCCTATTTGCTGTTTTGGACAGCTTGTCCTTTAAACTTGTTCCATGTGTGTGTGTTGAACCGTTGCTCCGTTTTGAGTGTGCTCTATATGAAACTTGCTTAGAATTGCATGTAGCTTCATATTATCATGTTTAATCCTTGTTTTGGTGTGTTTGCTTGATGTTTGGGTGCATTTTGCATCAATGCCATGTTTAACTTGTTTTGCTCATATCTTCTAGGCCGTAGCTCCGAACCAAATGAACTTTATGTGTAATTTGACTAGAATCTCGTGTAGATCCTCCTTGTGCATCTTAACTTGCTGTTTAACAACTTGAACATAAGGTTTATTCAGATCTGGTCCAATTTCGAAATATGCATATGAGGACTTACCGGAATTGTTATATGTTGTTCCCGGCCTCATTTAACTTGCCTTGATGTGTTGCTCTTGTTTGCCTCATCCCTTGCCATGAGTATCTTCATGTAGCCGTGTCATGCATCATGCTTGTTGTGCATCATGTCTTGTTCATGTGTGGTGTGTTTACCATGTGGTGTGCTTCTTTTCGATAGTTCCTGTTTCGTCGCGATCGTGAGGATTCGTTCGTCTATAGTTGGTTCGGCTTCATCCGTTCGTCTTCTTCATGGACTCGTTCTTCTTCCTTGCGGGATTTTAGGCAAGATGACCGTTACCCTGGATGTCACTACTATCATTGCTATGCTAGTTGCTTCGTTCTATCGCTATGCTGCGTTACCTATCACCTGTTTATTCAAGCCATCCCAAATTGCCATGAACCTCTAACCTTTGATACCTTTCCTATGCAAACCGTTGTTTGGCTATGTTACCGCTTTTGCTCAGCCCCTCTTATAGCGTTGCTAGTTGCAGGTGAAGTTGAAGATTTCTCCATGGTGGACAGGATTTTGGTTGGGATATCACAATATCTCTTATATTATTAATGCATCTATATACTTGGTAAAGGGTGGAAGACTCGGCCTTTTGCCTAGTGTTTTGTTCCACTCTTGCCGCCCTAGTTTCCATCATACCGGTGTTATGTTCCCGGATTTTGCATTCCTTACGCGGTCGGGTGATTTATGGGACCCCCTTGACAGTTTGCTTTGAATAAAACTCCTCCAGCAAGGCCCAACCTTGGTATTACCATTTGCCTCACCACCACCTATCCTTTCCCTTGGGTCGGCCAACCCGAGGGTCATCTTTATTTTAGCCCCCCCCCCCGGGCCAGTGCTTGTCTAAGTGTTGGTCCGAACCGAGCGATGTCCGACGCCCCCTGGGCAACCAGGGTCAATGCCAACCCGACGTCTGGCTCATCCGGTGTGCCCTGAGAACGAGATATGTGCAGCTCCTATCGGGATTTGTCGGCACAGCGGGAGGCTTTGCTGGTCTTGTTTTACCATTGTCGAAATGTCTTGTAAACCGGGATTCCGAGTCTGATCGGGTCTTCCTGGGAGAAGGTCTATTCCTTCGTTGATCGCGAGAGCTTGTCATAGGCTAAGTTGGGACACCCCTGCAGGGTATAATCTTTCGAAAGCCGTGCCTGCGGTTATAGGCAGATGGGAATTTGTTAATGTCCGGTTGCAGATAACTTGACACCAGATCCGAATTAAAACGCATCAACCGTGTGTGTAGCCGTGATGGTCTCTTTTCGGCGGAGTCCGGAAAGTGAACACGGTTTCTGGGTTATGTTTGACGTAAGTAGGAGTTCAGGATCACTTCTTGATCATTACTAGTTGACGACCGTTCCATTTGCTCTCTTGTCGCTCTTATTTGCGTATGTTAGCCACCATATATGCTTAGTCGCTGCTGCTGCCTCACCACTTTACCCCTTTCTTTCCTATTAAGCTTTGCTAGTCTTGATACCCATGGTAATGGGATTGCTGAGTCCTCGTGGCTCACAAATTACTACAACAACAGTTGTAGGTACAGGTTATGCGATGATCATGACGCGGGAGCGATGCTTGTTTGCTTGAGTTCTTCTTCTGCTTCTTCTTCGATCAGGGGATTGGTTCCAGGTCGGCAGCCTGGGCTAGCAGGGTGGATGTCGTTTGAGTTTCTGTTTGTGCTTCATCCGTAGTCGGATGATGCTCTGATGTATTGTGATGTTGTATTCATGTGGCATTGTATGCCTTATGTATGTATCCCCATCTATTATGTAATGTTGATGTAATGATACCCACCTTGCAAAAGCGTTTCAATATGCGGGTCTATCCTTGGTGGGACCTTCGAGTTCCTTTTGGATAGGGTCGCATATTGGGCGTGACAGGTGCCCCCGAGGCTGCGGCATCCAGGAGCTCGGCGACGCGCTCTAGCAGCGCATCCCGGCTGCTCTCCATCAACTTGCATTGTAGCAGCTTCCAAGCCATAGTGAGCGCGGCTCTCATGTTTGCTTGTTCCCGTCGGGTGCGCGGCGTCGTCGCTGCGGTGTGGCTTGAGGCCCTTGCGGCTGATCGCACCTGCCGCGGAGTAAGGCCGGGCAGTGCGTGACCACATCGCCCGCGTCCCGTAGCGTTCTGCGATGCGTGGGCTGCCTGGGGCGCGGGGTTGAGGTCTTCTTGGGCAGGCGGCGTGGCCCGAGCTGGCCAGGCGGCCCAGTGGCCGGTGCCAGTCATCGGGTCACCGGACATGGATGCGATGAAGCGATGGGACGCGGATCAGCAGAAAGGAGATTTTGGCGCAGCCCTACCTGGCGTGCCAAATGTCGAATATCGGGTTCTAGCAAAACCCTTAAGGTTCGAACACTGGGGTGCGCATGAAGATTTCCTCCTAGCGAAACATGCCCTCAACCTCGCCGCGATCTCTAAGCTAGCGCGATGAACTCACAGCACAAGGGACACAAGATTTATATAGGTTCGGGCCAACGTTGTGGTGTAATACCCTACTGCTGTGTGTGGTGGTGGATTGCCTCTCGGGCTGATGATGAACAATACAAGGGAGGAACAGCCTCGTGAGGAGAGGTGTTCTTGAGGTGGTGTGGTGTGCGGATGAACTTCCCTTGTGCCTTCTACTGTGGTGGCTAGCCCTATTTATAGAGGCCCTGGTCCTCTTCCCAAATATTGAGCGGGAAGGGATCCAACAAGGGCCATTTTGAAAGGGGATAGCTAGTAAAGGCTGTCCTGACTAAAGGTGGTCTTTGCCTGCCAAAGGCGCTGGTGGTGACGCCGTCTTGGGCTCCATGGTGACCTCCGTCCTTCCGTCCTGCTGGTCTTGGTCCTGTTGCACCAATATGCAAACCTTTGCCTGATTCCTTGGTACTCCGCGCCTGCGCTTGCCCCCTTAGCACCAAAGGGGAAATGAGGACACTGCGCGGATGGCGCCGGCCTGGCGCCCGCCTGGTCTTGATTGTCATGGCTTGCGTCATGGGCACCTCGCGAGGTACCCCTTGCCTTGGTCTCTCCGCCTCCTCACGAGCCTGCCTGGTGAGGTAACTCCTGAGGGGGCCTTGTGTCGTACGCCCTGCGAGGCTTGGCCCCTCGCGAGGGTCTTGAGTGTTGGGTTGATGAAGACGGGCCATATTGGGCCACTGGTGGAGCCATGTAGCAGGCCGTAGGCAGGCAAGTCTGGGGCCCCCGTTCCCAGAACACCGACAGTCTCGGGAGGCTAGGACTCTGATAGAATATTTGGAAGAGACGTTCGCCAGCCTGCGCATGATGGATCTCCGTCTCAACCCCGAGAAGTGTGTGTTCGAGGTCCCCTCCGGCAAGCTGCTGGGCTTCTTGGTATCGCATAGAGGGATCAAAGCTAACCCAAAAAAGGTCAAGGCAATAGAAGACATGAACCCTCCGCAGAGCCTGAGGGAGATGCAGAAGTTGGCTGGCTACGTAACCTCGCTTGGACGCTTCATTTCCAAGCTGGGGGAGCGTGCCCTCCCATTTTCAAGCTGATGAAAAGGAAGGAGCCATTCAAGTGGACCCCCGAGGCAGACGCAGCCTTCCAGGACGTCAGGAGATATTTGTCCAGTCTGCCAGTGATGGTAGCACCATGCCCTCTCGATCCCTTGGTGCTCTATCTGGCAGCAACCCCGCACTCAGCAAGCGTCGCCCTGGTAGCTCTAAGAAAGGAGCGCCCGATCAAGAAGACGCAGCAGGATGCACGACCAGCAAGCAAAGTGCAGCACACCTTAGGGAAGGCATCTGAAGTCTCTGCCGCTGCAACGGCTGATACTCCTCCTGAGGTTACGAATGACCCCATGGTCATCAAGGCTCCGGAGCACGGGCCTCATGAGGCCAAAAGGGACCTGTGCCCCAGTGAACAAAAAGATTCTGCAGATGCCTCCTCCCTCGTTGAGCACCCCGTCTACTTTGTCAGCACAGTACTGAGGGAGGCCCGGACATGATACCCCATGCCACAGAAGCTCTTGCTCGCGCTTCTGGTCGCCTCCAGGAAGCTGCGTCACTAGTTTCAAGGCCACCCCATCAAGGTTGTCTCAGTATACCCGCTAGAAAGGGTGCTCTGGAGCCCGAACGCAGCCGAGCGAGTCGCTGAATGGAACATTGAGCTTCAAGCATTTGATCTTGAGTTCAGTACCACCAAGGTCATCAAGGGCGTGGCTCTCGCTGACTTAGTGGCCGAGTGGACCGATGCTCTGGATCACGGAGAAGGCGAGGACTGCTCCCTCCTACTAGGAGATGAAGAACCATACGGATGGATCATGTACTTTGACGGGGCGTTTGCTCGGTGCTACGTCTTGAGCTTGCGTTGGTTTTCCTTGAAGAGGAAAGGGTGATGCAGCAATAGTAGCGTAAGTATTTCCCTCAGTTTTTGAGAACCAAGGTATCAATCCAGTAGGAGGCTCCTCAAAAGTCCCACGCACCTACACAAACGAACAAAGAACTCGCAACCAACGCAATAAAGGGGTTGTCAATCCCTTCACGGCCACTTGCGAAAGTGAGATCTGATAGAGATAATATGATAAGATAAATATATTTTTGGTATTTTATAATATAGATTGGAAAAGTAAAGATGCAAATAAAAGTAGATTCAAAGCTTATATGATAAAAGATAGACCCGGGGGGCATAGGTTTCACTAGTGGCTTCTCTCAAGATAGCATAAGCATTACGGTGGGTGAACAAATTACTGTCGAGCAATTGATAGAAAAGCAAATAATTATAAGATTATCTAGGCATGATCATGTATATAGGCATCACGTCTGCGACAAGTAGACCGACTCCTGCCTGCATCTACTACTATTACTCCACACATCGACCGCTATCCAGCATGCATCTAGAGTATTAAGTTCATAAGAACAGAGTAACGCATTAAGAAAGATGACATGATGTAGAGGGATAAACTCATGCAATATGATATAAACCCCATCTTTTTATCCTCGATGGCAACAATACAATACGTGCCTTGCTGCCCCTGGTGTCACTGGGAAAGGACATCGCAAGATTGAACCCAAAGCTAAGCACTTCTCCCATTGCAAGAAAGATCAATCTAGCATGCCAAACCAAACTGATAATTCGAAGAGACTTGCAAAGATAACTCAATCATACATAAAAGAATTCAGAGGAGATTCAAATATTTCTCATAGATAAACTTGATCATAAACCCACAATTCATCGGATCTCGACAAACACACCGCAAAAAGAGTTACATTGAATAGATCTCCAAGAAGATCGAGGAGAACATGGTATTGAGATCCAAAAAGAGAGAAGAAGCCATCTAGCTAATAACCATGGACCCGAAGGTCTGTGGTAAACTACTCACAACTCATCAGAGGGGCCATGGTGTTGATGTAGAAGCCCTCCATGGTCGATTCCCCCTCCGGCAGAGCGCCGACGAAGGCTCCAAGATAGGATCTCGCGGATACAGAAGGTTACGGCGGTGGAACTAGGTTTTCGTGGCTTGTTCTGATGTTCTCGGGGTACGTGGGTATATATAGGAGGAAGAAGTAGGTCGGTGGCTCCCCGAGGGGCCCATGAGATAGGGGATCACCCTGTAGGGGTGGGCGCGCCCTCCACCCTCGTGGCCACCTCAGCTGCTTCTTGACTTGCACTCCAAGTCCTCTGGATCACGTTCGTTCCAAAAATCACGCTCTTGAAGGTTTCATTGCATTTGGACTCCGTTTGATATTCCTTTTCTTTAAAATACTGAAATAGGCAAAAAAACAGCAATACGGGCTGGGCCTTCGGTTAGTAGGTTAGTCCCAAAAATGATATAAATGTGGAAATTAAAGCCCATAAACATCCAAAACGGGTAATATAATAGCATTGAACAATAAAAAATTATAGATACGTTGGAGACGTATCACTCGGCAAGGCGCAGGGGCAGGGGCCGTCCTCATCTCGCCCACCAAGGACAAGCTTTGCTATGCAGTACAGCTCTGCTTTCAGCAGGGCGAGAAGGTCTCCAACAACATCGCAGATTTCAAAGGCTTGCTCACCGGGCTCAGGGTCGCGGCCGCGCTGGGGGTAAAACGCCTCACCATCAAAGGCGATTCTCAGCTCCTCGTCAACTTCTCCAACAACGAATACACATCTAAGGACGAACACATGGAGGCGTACCTGGAATAGCTGCGCAAGATGGAGAAGCGGTTCAAGGGTGTGGAACTGCAGCATGTGCCGCACGGGACGAACAAGGAAGCAGACGACATCGCCAAAAGAGCCTCTCACAGGCTCCCTCAGGAACCAGGGGTGTTTGAGGAGCAGCTCTTCAAGCCATCTGCGGTCCCGCATGCCACGACTCTGGCACAACCTCAAGAGAGCCTGCCATAGGCACCAGAGACGGGAGCCCCGGCCTGTGGTCATCCCTTAGGAGCCAGCTTGCTGCTCGCGCTTGAGCCTGAGGAGGGGTGCTGGACGAAGGAATTCAAGGCGTACTTGCTTCAGGGGACCCTAACAGAGAAGGAGGAGGACACCGAGTGCGTAGCTCGCTAGGCCACCGCGTACTACATTAATGATGGTGAGTTATACCGTAGGAGGCCCAATGACGTTTCTTTATGATGCATCTCCAGGGAACAGGGGCTCGAGCTGCTGGCGGACATACAAGGTGGGTACTGTGGGCACTACTCTTTGTCCCGCACCCTGGTGGGCAAGGTGTTCCGTAGCGGCTTCTACTGGCCCACCGCGCTCAACGACGCTACCGAACTGGTGCGCTCCTGTGAAGCATGCCAGTTCCACGCCAAGCAGATCCATCAGCCTGCGCAGGGCCTCCAGACGATCCCACTCATGTGGCCATTTGCGGTCTGGGGGCTAGACATCTTGGGGCCATTCCCTCGGGCGCTGGGGGGCTACCGATACCTCTACGTCGCCATCGACAAGTTCACCAAATGGGCGGAGGTAGAAGCCGTGCGCACCATCCCAGCAGGATCAACCATCAAGTTCACTAAGGGAATCAATAGCCGATTTGGGGTCCCCAATTGCATCATCACCGACAATGTCTTGCAGTTCACTAGCAAATCTCTTCAAAACATATTGTGCTAACCTTGGAACGCAGATCTGCTACGCCTCAGTAGCACACCCATGGAGCAATGGACAGGCCGAGAGAGCCAACGCGGAGGTTCTGAGGGGCCTCAAGACCCGCACCTTCAAGAAGAAGCTCGAGGCCTACGGCAGGGGCTGGCTCGACGAGGTGCAGTCTGTGTCGTGGTCCATCCGCACCAGCGCGACCAAGCCAACAGGAGAAACGCCCTTCTTCCTCATCTACGGAGCAGAAGCAGTTCTCCCTCACGAGGTCAAGCATCACTCCACATGGGTCCTGGCGTTCGATGAAACGCAGCAGGACGCCACGCGGAGGATGGATCTCGTGTTGGGGGAGGAACGCCACTGTCAAGCCTCGCTCCACGCAGCAAGGTACCAGCAGGCGCTGCGGTGGTACCACTGCCGCAGTGTTCACTCCAGGACGTTAGAGGTGGGCGATCTCGTCCTGAGGCGGGTGCTCTCCAGGGAGGGGCTACATAAGCTCTCTCCCATGTGGGAGGGCCCGTTTAGGGTTGCCAGTGTCTCTAGGCCTGGCGCCGCGCGCTTGGAGACATAGGACAGAGTCCCCATCCAGAACGCCTGGAACATCCAGCATCTCCGGAAGTTCTACCCCTGAAGAAAGGCTCTGGCCTATGAAGCAAGGCTCCGGCCTGTGAAGATCTCCGCTCAAGACACTCTCACGTAATAATGAGTGGGGCTGCACACCCCCCGGAGTCTCCTGAGAGTCGCCCTAGGGCCTCATGGGGGCTCCCTCCCACGTCCTAGTTGCAGCACTTAGCTCCGCGCTGGTGAGAGGACTAGATTAGGTGCCGGACATGGCTGTTCATTTGCTTTCCAAAGTTGCTTGCGGTTTTTCTTAGTAAGTTTTTCAATGGATTTGGTATTCGTGAGCACTGGTCCCTCAAGTGTGTTTTCTCCTGAGATGCTTTGGTCTAAGGATGTGAGGGAGGTGGCAGTCACCCGCCACTTCTCCTCGCGCTCCTCGCGCGTGGGGCTAGGTAGGTGTGTGCGCCCAGGGCTTGTCTTGGCGGGCACGCACCACACCGAACCCCATTATTTCGGCTTTATCCTCGCGAAGAGCCCTTGATCGAGTCCGCTCGTGACAGCACCCCGCATGTCCATGCCCCTCGGGCAGCGCGACGTGGTGCAACAGGTCCAGGTCACCCTACAGCAGGGGGCTCGCGTAAGGGGGAGTAAGTCACTCAAGAAAATTTTCTTTTTCTTCAAGGGATAGCTCTACCCTGCCACACCTCCTGAGGGTTCAGGGCATGTCTCCGGAGGGCACAGGGCGCGCGCCCTGGGGGCCCTGCCGAATACCTAAAGTCAGGTCCTCACGAGGCGAAGGACGACCACACATATCAGGCTAAGCCCTCCTACCCTGACCTGTTCAAATTACAAATACTACAATGCAGCATCAAGGACAACAACCATAACATAAGAGGCATAACAGCAGCAATTCATTACATGCCCTCGCAGGGTACAATCTTCTTTTTTCGATTCATAGGAGAAAGGAAAAGCTAAACAAGGAAGGCCCGAAGGCGTGCAGGCTTGGCACCAGTGCTGCATCCTCAAGCAGCGCCTCAAGATAGCCCGGTGCTCCACCAGTTCTCCGACAGGAGATCTAGGGCCACCGGCCTTGAGCCCAAGTTCATCGGCCCCCAGCTTCAGGCTGGGCTCCTCTCCTGCTTCACTGGAGCGCCACGACGGGACGAGCCACCGGCGTATTCGACACGAGCACGACAACGCGGAGGCCGGTCGTAGCCACCGTTGCTCAAGCTCTCGTCGGAGGAAGAGCTGCCATCGTGAGAGGAGGAGAGCGCGTTGCCAAGGCCAAGTTCGCCATCACCGCTATCATCGTCGCTGCTATCCTCCGGTTAGCACCCCACGCGGCAGCCGTCCCCCCTGAATACCCTCACGCAGAGGGTCGCCAGGCCGTCGTACTTGAAGTGGAGGGCGCACCTTTCGCCTAGGCCATGCGCGCAGGAAAAAGTCTGCCACCCGCGGGTCAGCACCACGTTGCCAGAGGCAGAAACATCGGTGCTGACCCACGAGGCCCTGCTGCAGCTGCCATCAGCCTGCAGCCAGAGTCCACCAAGCACCAAAGAAGGAAGCTCGCCAGAGAAGAAGCGAGGGAGCCAGAGCGAGGTGCCAGCCGGGCTCTCCGACCACACCACGAACTCGGGGAGCACCTCCAGCGAAGAAAAGCACGGCCGAGGCAGGCGCACGATCATGGTGCGCCTCCCTTTGTCATGGGGGCTGCTCCGGGACCGGTAGCCCCCGCCCCAAGAAGAGGTGCCATCGCGGGCGCCCAACGCAACGCTGCCTTTGAGGGGCGCGCGCCCACGCCCCTTGGACGGTGCTGGAGGGATAGTAGGATGCTTGCGGGGACGGCCACGGCCCCTCTTGTGGGGAGGGAAGGCTGGCCCCTCCTTGGGGGCCTTCCCTTTCTCGGCTGCTGAGAATCTCTTCGGCGACGCCATGGGAGCAAGACGAAGGGGAAATAAGAAAGCAGGAGCAAGTTGAAGGGAAGATGGATAGGGGGCTCCGCCCCTCTCTCACATTTATAGTCGAGGGAGGCCAACCGCCGACCTCCATGACCTCGCGCCATCATGACCACCTGCATGCTGCATCGACTGGTCAAGTCGAGCAATTGCCAAGGCAGTGTGGGGAAGCGGAGTCGCCCACGTCCAATCAATCGCCGCGCGTCATCAAGGCCGCAGGCGGTTAGGTCCCACGGCGCTCCATACTTGCCCCTTGGCTTCGCCTGGAAGCCAAGCCCGAGAGCGCCTTGGGCCCGGGGGCTACTGTCGGTGTCCTGGACTTGGGGGTACCCAGTCCTGTCTGCCTACGGCCCACCACGTGGATCCATCAACGGCCTGGTATGGCCCAACTTCAATAACAACACAGCAAGACCCTCGCGAGGGGCCAAGCCTCACGAGGCGGACGATGCTGAAGCCCCCGAAGGAGTTGGCCTCCTCCGGAGGGCTCCTGAGGGGCGGAGAGATATATGTAGCTACCTCATGAGGTTTAACTGACGTGAGCCATGATGGCCAAGGCCAGGCGGGTGCCAGGCGGGTGCAGAGTGCAAGTTTCCTCTTCGATGCAAGGAAGGCAAGCCACATGCGCGGAGTCCTAAGGAATCAGCCAAAGGTTTCCATTCTGGTGCAACAAGACCAAGACCGCCAGGACGGAAAGACGAAGGTCATCACCAAGCCCACCGCAGCGTCACAGCCAGAGGCTTTTCGCAGGCGAAGACTACTTTTGTCAGGATAGACTGTACTGCTTGTCACCTTTCAAATCCCGCTGTTGTATAATCCCTTCCTGCTCATATTTGGGAGGAGGACCAAGGCACTATATATAGGGCTTAGCCACCACCATAGAGAGGGATCGATTCCTTCAAAAGCAACACACCAGCTCAAGAACACCTCACCTCCTAAGGCTTGTTCGTCCATGTACTAGTTCATCCATAGCCCCTCGAGGCAATCCACCACACCACACTAGAGTAGGGCATTACACCACAACGGTGGCCCGAACTAGTATAAATCTCCGTGTCCTTGTGTCTCTGTGAGCTCTTCACGCTAGGCTAGGAAGGATCGCGAGTAGGCAGGCTGAGCAGGTTGAGATCTCCGCACACACCCCAAGTGTTCGAACCTCTCATGGGTTGCCGGATCCCGAAATCTGACAAGAGTGAACCGAGCAGTGCAGGTATGTCTCAAGACACTAATTCGCCCGTTTCGTCTGTCCATCTATTTGGGCATGGTAAGAAGAGCTCATACGCAGCTGCATCTGAGAGAGACGGAATAGCTCCTGCCATAGGTTGCTTGTGAAGATACGATATCGATCCGAGATCAATGCCAATGGGAGTCCATGCAACTTGAAGACCTGTTGCATCTATATCTGAGCCACTTTCATTGTTGTGTATGGGTGTTTCATAGGTATAAATTGCGCATATTTGGAGAATTTATCCACCAACACCAACACCACATCATATCCTCCTGACTTGGGTAATCCTTCGATGAAATCCAGTGATACTAGAGCCCATGGCCGTTTGGGAATGGGCAGTGGTTGAAGCAGCCCCGCCGGGGACACCCACTCTATTTTCGCTCTCTCACACGTGCTGCACTGGCGCACAAACTGTTGAACCATGCTCTTCAAGTTCTTCCAGGCAAACAGTCGGCGCACTCAGTTATAAGTGGCATGGAATCCTGGGTGCCCCCAGTTGTGCTATCGTGCAGAGCCTTGATCAGTGATGCCTGGGTTTCAGCGTTGTTGCCGATCCAAATTTTATCATTGTACTTGAGCACACCATCCTGAATGGAATATCCCTCATCACTGGTGGGATCCAACGACAGTCTGGTAAGCAGTTGATGTGCTGTATGGTCTTGGCGATAGCTCTCTGCAATGGCTTCCAACCATGCTGGTTTGCAAACTGCCACAACTGCCAATTCCTTAGGGATGTCATGTACTCGACGTGACAGTGCATCGACTGCTCGATTGGTTGCTCCCACTTTGTACTGAACTGCAACCCCACTAATTTGGTAAAAGCCCTTTGTTGGATTGGGGTGTTCAGCCTTTGATCAGTCAAATTCAGCAAGCTTTTTTGATCCGTCTGAATGGTGAATTCCAAGTGATGCAGATATGGACGCCAGTGGTCCACCGCGAGCAGTAAGGCCGGACACTCCTTCTCGTAGGCTGACAACCCCAGGTTGTGGGGAGCGAGGGATCTGCTAAACTATGCCACCGAGTGATCATTCTGCATCAACACAGCGCTGATGCACGTGGCGCTAGCAGCTGTTTCTACAATGAACTGTTTGGAAAAGTCAGGTAGCACGAGCACTGGGGCCTCAATGAGCACTGTGTTCAGAGCGTGAAAAGCTGCCTCTGTGGTGTTTGTCCATATGAATGGCACATTCTTTTTCAAGAGATCGTTGAGAGGGCGACTGAGAATGCCAAAGTTGCGCACGAACTTGCGGTAATATCCCGCCAACCCCAAGAATCCACGGAGTTCCTTCACTTTTGTCGGCTGTTTCCAGGTTCTCACTGACATCACATGCTCATCAAGGGTCACCACCCCTGCTCCACTGATGTTGTGACCCAAATAGTTGATCTCACGTTGAGCAAAGGATCATTTGGATCGTTTCGTGAACATGTCATTTTCCTTCAGGAGTTGGAGCACTTGACGAAGGATATCCATATGCTGCAAGTATGTCTTCGTGTGTACCAAAATGTCATCCATGAATGTGAGCGCTCCGTGCCTGTTTAATGGAGCGAAGACTATGTTGATGGCGCCTTGAAAGGTAGCTAGACCCCCTGTGATTCCATACGGCAGCACTTTGAACTGAAACTGCCCTTGGTGCATCTTGAAGGCTATTTTGGGATTGTCTTGCTCCACGAGTCGGATCTGGTGATACCCTGCTTTCAAGTCCAACTTCGAGAACCATTCTGACCTTGCTAACTCATCCAACAATTCATCAATGATCGACAGCGGATAAGCATTCTTGACCGTGTGTCAGGACCCCGACTCAATGGCACATCGATCTAGCATGTAACACCTCATATCACTTTGCGGCCTCACGCACGGTATTCCCACGGTGTCGCCTTACCTTGCCCGGGACCGTTTGCGCCTTTTGGCACACGTATATGATAGTGTCGCTAGCATCCATATGACAAGGAGCCCGGGCTGACATGGCTGGTCGTGAACCCAAAGTGGCTCTAACTTACAGGGACAGGCATACATGACCCAGCATCGAACGTGTCGGTCATCAGCGAGTGAATCCAGGCTGTTGCACTGGGCTAGCAGGACTCCGGTAAACCGGGCTGTAGCGGGCTAACAGGACTCCGGTATTCATCGCGTGACATTTCCCCATAGGGACAGACACAGGAACGAAGAAGGACACATGCCGGCCAGCCTAAGTGTTCCGGAGCAGTAGCAAGCTACCATGGCTCAGTGGAAGCACTAGGAGACATTTCCGGTAAGAGAGGCTACTAAGGATAAACAACTAGATAGTCAGATCCCACACATACCAAGCATTTCAATAACATACACACAATATGCTCGATATGTGCAAATACAACATGGCATCACAACATGACTCTACAACTCAAGTATTTATTCAATAGGCTCCAAGGAGCGAGATATTACAAACATGGGTCTCACGACCCAACATTCAGAGCATACAAGTCAAAGCACATGCGGAAGCTTAACATGTCTGAGTACAGACATTTATAAATGAAAAAGGCTGAGAAGCCTGACGATCTACAAGATCCTGCCGAGGGCACAAGATCGTAGCTGAGGTAACAAGCTAAACGTCGAAGTCCACGTGGAACTACTAGTGAGACTGAAGTCTCTCTGCAAAAACATAAAATAGGCAAACGTGAGTACAAATGTACCAGCAAGACTTACATCAGAACTATCTACATATGCATCATTATCAACAAAGGGGATGGTGGAGTTTAACTGCAGCAAGCCAGCTTTGACTCGGTGGCTATCCTGAACTATGACTGCAAGCAACTCTTTGAGGTGGCGCACACGAGTCCAGATAGTCACCAACCAATACACCACTATGGATCCGCTCCCGTCTCCCTACGAGAACGCCAT
This sequence comes from Triticum aestivum, assembly GCF_018294505.1. Lineage (NCBI taxonomy): Eukaryota > Viridiplantae > Streptophyta > Magnoliopsida > Poales > Poaceae > Triticum > Triticum aestivum. Next base: position 488,266,871 of record NC_057801.1, on the reverse strand, counting down.
CCATGGCACTCACGCTTATCTTGCGCATTTTAAGTATCAACTTTCACTTGTCTATGAACTGTTATAGGCAACCCAGAAGTCCTTTATCGCGGACACGGCTATTCGAATAGATGATGTTAACCCTGCAGGGGTGTATTTCTTCATACATGTTTCCACCACTTAGCGTCTGCACACGACATGTGCTCGGCAGACTTCAAGCGAAAGCCGACGTGGGTGTAGACCACGACCTACCTAAACACTCACGTCTCTAGTCCAGGTTTATCGCCTCTTCAGGTTCCATCCACAGGGAGTCCGGCCGAAGTTTCCACATACGGCCCTGAACGATGTGTGCAGGGTTCCCGAGACACCAAACGGGCGCCCGGTACACCGTGCCACGTGCCTACCGCATCACAGCCCACCTCTCGGGTCAGCGCTGCCCACGGCCTCCAGCATACTACAAACACCAGAAACTACTTGCAACTCCTGGACAGAGGACAAGGATGATTAAGTAGTCGAGCGGGGTCATATTTCAGGGCCCAATGCATGGTAGCAGTTGTTTCATGGATCACAAACACAGAACTCAGTTCCTAAGGACGGCTTCAATGAGACAACCCACCATGTACTCCTACATGGCCTCTCACCGCTACCTTTACCAAATCGTGTTCACACACTTAGCTCACACACAGTAGGACATGTTCACACACCTCTGATTCATCCCTGATGAATCAGACCTGACTCAACTCTAAGCAGTAGCAGGCATGACAAACAAGCATGAATGAGTAGGCACAACAGGGCTCAAACAACTCCTACTCATGCTAGTGGGTTTCATCTATTTACTTTGGCAATGACAGGTCATGCAGAGGATAAAGGGTTCAGCTACCGCAGCAAGTAACAGATGAATCGTTGTTGTCCTAATGCAATAAAAGAGAGCAGGAGCGAGAGAGTAGGATTGTATCGAAATGAACAAGGGGGTTTTGCTTGCCTGGCACTTCTGAAGATAGTATATTTCTTCATTGGTGTCATCGATCACATCGTCGGTACACGTCTTACTGGGAGGGGACAAACACCAACAAACAAAGAAGAAGCACAATCAATGCAATGCACAATATGATGCATGATCATGACATGGCAATATGCTCTGGTTTGAGTTAATGCAACTAGAACCAGATTAAATGAAGTTGGTTTGAACCAAATATTCAAATTCAACTCCATATGTGATTATTTAAATGCCACTTATTTGACTTGACCTGGTCAGTAGGCATAAGTTTTCCAAACATGCATGATAATGACGTAATCAGATTCTTTGGATTTTTCTGATCATTTTTCATATATAAATTATTTGATTTGGAGCTACGGTTGATTTTATATGATTTTTAGAAGTTTAGGACATTTTCTAGAATTTCCTGAATTAAAATAAATCCAGAAAATACATGTTGCGTCAGCATGACATCACCCTGATGTCAGCAGGTCAACTGGGCGCCTCCAGGTCAAACCTGGCCAGTGGGGTCCACTGGTCAGTGGCTGGGGCTGGTTAGCGACGCTGACAGGTGGGCCCGGTCAACAGACACGTCAACAAGGTCAACACTAACGTGTGGGGTCGGTCAAGGTGTGACGGGGCCAGGTCAAACTGACCTGTGGGGCCCGTGGGGTTTAGTTTTATTTAAACATGAACTATCCCGGGTTAATTAGGGCGTGGGGCCCATATGTAAGTGAGTCAGGGGGTAATTAGCAGGGTCATTAGTGGCTAAGTAAGTGCGCCACGTCGGCGTCACCGGAGTTCAGCCGGCGGCGACCAAATCCGCAGTGGAGGGAGTCAGGATTTCGCTATGGGGCTCCGTTTTGAGCGCGGTTTGCTGCTACGGCTTGCTAGAGCTCTCACACATCTAGTGGTGGTGGCGGCAGCAGCTGGGACGGCCTGAGTCGATGGCGGCAGTGAGCTAGGCGGCGGTCGGAGTTTGGGCAACAACGGTGTGGGCGGTGCGGGGCACGGGAGGAGCCGTGGACGGTCGTGTTCGACTCGCAGGAGTGCGGTGAGCTCAGTGGTAAGCTTGGACGCGTGCTTGCACGGTCGTAGCCGCGGTGGCGACATTGCCGGCAGCAAGGAGCAATCGGCTCCGATGGCCATGGTGGCTAGAAGGCGCGGACAAGCATGGGGAGAGAGGGGAAAGAGGCAGGGGCTCACGGCGAATCCGGTAGAGGCAACGGCGAGGCCGGGGAGGGACTGGAGCTCGCGAATCCCCAAACAGTTCGTCGGCGGCCAGAGGTTGAAGACGATGCCGTGGATGACGCTGCAGGGCTTCTGGTGGGGCGCGGCTCGGTGGAGAGGAAGGGGGCGTCACGGTGGAGCTCGGGGGCGCGTCGGAGGGGCTCAGAGATGGCTGTGGCCGTGGGGAGCTCGACGGTGGCGACGGCTGCGTTCGGGTGAGTGAGAGAGAGATCTAGGGAAGAGGGTGAGGACGGGGGAGAGTGAGAGGGGTCCGAGGGGGCCGCGTGGCATCTCCCGAAGAAGCCAGGGCGAAGCGACAAGCAGGAGGCGCCGTGGCGAGCTCGTGGTCGCCGGCGTCACCTCTGTGCCTGCCTGGCAAGACGAAGCAGCTGGCTGGCATGGGCCAGCACAGTGTTGGGCCTGCCAGGTGGGCTGCGGCCAGGTAAGTGGCCCAGGTAAAAATCTCTCTCTCTCTCTTTTATTAATTGTTTCTATTTTCTATTATTCTGTAGTCTTTAGGGCTTTATATAAAATACTTAAATAGATCCAAAAATCATGAAACTATTCATGGATACTGTTTAGAATATATCCAACAGTAAACATTTTAGTTTATGATTATTTGAGCATTTAAAATATTTTATAGTATTTAAATGCCCAAATGAAAATACCATATGATTTAATTCAGAGCCCAAATATGTCATGGAAAAATGTGCAACACCTCTGGTTACTGTTTCCAGCATTTTCCAGAAATGATGAACATTTTTGAAAGCCATTTGGATTCACTGAAATTATTTTAGTTGAACCTAGTGAATTCCTTTGATGCTAGGGTTTAAGCAATCCCTATTTCAAGTTTTCAAAAGAATTTAAACATGATGCATGGAAGCTAAAGCAAAGACAAGCAAGGCCTGAACTGGGGATGTGAGACCGTGATCGCATTTAGGTGCCGAAAATCCATGCAAAACCGCCAAGTCTGGTCTTTCTTTTTGACCAATAGGACTGGTGATGAGAATGGACTCGTATTAGGCATGATCAGACCTACGCGAAGCATCTCTTGAACTTGCTTTTCAATTTCCATCTTCTGCTCAGGAGTATATCTGTAAGGACGAATGTTAACAGGTTTTGCCCCGGCTAGCAAGGGAATTGTATGATCCCATGGCTTGTGTTTGGGTAGCCCTTGAGGTTTCGAGAAAACCACCTCATACTCTTTCAGTAACTGCTCCACTTATGGTATTTTGTCTGTTGTTTGTTGTGTGCGCTCCTAGTCTGTCACTGGGTAGACTGTGACCACACAAGCAACCGCGTGGTCATCCACCAGCTCCTAGAACTGAGCCATGGAAATTTGGGGAACAGGCTGAAGCTTGCTTTGCACTCCTTGCAGTACCACTGTCTTACCCTCTTTTTCAAATTGCAGGATCTTTTGTTCCCAATCCACCCACATTGGTCCACAACATAGGAGCCAATCCATGCTGACGATCATGTCGTAGCAGTCGAGTGAAAAAATGCACAAGTTTGTCATGAATCTATGTTCCTGTGTCATCCACTCATAGCTCGGAATGATGCCAGCGCAATGCAAGATTCCCCCATCTGCAATCTTCACTGAGATTGGATCAACCCGTCTTGTAGATTCTCAGCCACTGCCTCACTAACAAATGAATGTGAGCTCCTTGAGTCCACCAATATAAGCACTGACTTGCCTACGATCCTGCCCAAAAACCTGATGGTGTGCGGCGTTGTTTGCCCTGTGGTTGCCACCTTGGAAATGCACATCAGGAACTCGTTATCAGACTCGCCATCTTGCATAGGGGGTGATTGGTTCTCCGCTTGTAAGAGCTCAAGCAGCTCCTCGACGATGTGAAGCTGAACCGTGGTCGTGCACTGGTGACCTTGGCCCCAGCACTCGCCACACTTGAAGCACAGCCCCCGCGCGCGCCTTTAATTACGCAGAGCTGTCACCCGGTCTTCGTCGCGTGCCCCTCTGTCTGCACTCTCGCCCCGAACTGCTCCGCGAGCTGCATCCAAGCCTCGGTGGTCCTCTATTGTGGCAGGTGGTGCTGGCAGCAGCTGGCGAGCCGACAGTGCTCCACGTGCCAACAATGGGCGTGGTGGAGCTCGCTATTGTGCCATATCATGTCGCTGAAATTCCTTCTGAGGCAACGCCTCCAGTAGCTCCTCCTGCATGGTAGCCAAGTGTCGGTGTCAAAACCGGCGGATCTCGGGTAGGGGTTCCCAAACTGTGCATCTAGGCGGATGGTAACAGGAGACAAGCGACACGATGTTTTACCCAGGTTCGGGCCCTCTTGATGGAGGTAAAACCCTATGTCCTGCTTGATTAATATTGATGGTGTGTGTTACAAGAGTGGATCTACCACGAGATCAAGGAGGCTAAACCCTAGAAGCTAGCCTATGGTATGATTGTTGTTCGTCCTATGGACTAAAGCCATCCGGTTTATATAGACACCGGAGAGGGCTAGGGTTACACAAAGTCGGTTACAATGGTAGGAGATCTACATATCCGTATCGCCAAGCTTGCCTTCCACGCCAAGGAAAGTCCCATCCGAACACGGGACAAAGTCTTCAATCTTGTATCTTCATAGTCTTGGAGTCCGGCCAATCATGATAGTTCGGCTATCCAGACACCCCCTAGTCCGGAACTCCCTCAGTAGCCCCTGAACCAGGCTTCAATGATGACGAGTCCGGCGCGCATGTTGTCTTCGGCATTGCAAGGCGGGTTCTTCCTCCGAATAATTTATAGAAGATTGTGAACACCGGGATAGTGTCTGGCTCTGCAAAATAAATTCCACGTACCACCGTAGAGAGAATAACATTACACAAGTTTAATCTGCTGACGTATTTTTGGCGTGACGTCATACCACTACCAAGCCTTTACTCAAATTGTTTTTATTGTTCCACCTCCGTGCGTTTAGCGAAGCGGTTTCCTTGGCACGTCTTGTCGAAGCAGAGATCGTATTCCCCTTATTCCAGGATTCCCATCAATACGGACGTGGGTAACCCAACCGCGCCATTGATTGTAACGCTTGGGAGATAAGCGAGTTTTACCAGGCCGGTGGGGACACATGTTTTTGTCCGCCCATATAAGGGGATAAAGATCCAACCCTTTTACCTGCGCCTTCTTCCTCCTTGGCTTATCCATCTCCGCGAACTCGAGCTCCAGCGCCCAAGTCCGCACTTCTCACCTCAACCTTCTCCAACTATGTCCGGAGCGGGAGGCAAGTGGATGGCCTCCTCCGTCACGGAGGGGCAGATCCAGAAGCTGCGTGACGCCAGATATTTGTCCAGTGACATCGCGCACCGGCTCCCCAATGAGGTAGAGCTCATCCCCACCCCCAGGCCCCATGAGAGGGTAGTATTTCTTCCCCATTTCCTCCGCGGACTAGGCTTCCCACTTCATCCCTTTGTCTGGGGGCTCATGTTCTACTACGGCCTAGATTTCCATGATCTGGCCCCGAATTTCATCCTCAACATCTCAGCGTTTATCGTCTTGTGCGAGGCCTTCCTCTGCATCCAGCCCCACTTCGGCTTGTGGCTCAAGACCTTCAGTGTCAAGCCGAAGGTTGTGAAGGGCAGCCAAGCGGAGTGCGGAGGCGCCATGGTGGGCAGGATGTCCCACGTTACATGGCTGGAGGGCACTTTCGTGGAAACCATTAAGGGGTAGCAATCGGGGTGGTTCTACATCACTGAGCCGCGTGACCTTGATTGAGCAGCGACCCCCGAATTCAGATCCGAGATCCCTACACGGCTCACCTCCTGGAAAGAGAGTGGCCGGATCTGGGGGGATTCGGAGGAGCTGACCGGACTCCAAGCCTGCATCCAGAAGCTGGTGGACAAGAAGCTCAAGCTTGTCAACGTAGTCCAGGTCATGCTCATCCGCCGGATCCTCCCGTGCCAACGACGGGGCTTCAATATGTGGGAGTTCGATCCAGCGCAGCACCAGACTCTAAGCGGGCTCTTCAACACTACGTACGAAGATATCTGGAAGGTGCTGTTCAAGGGCGCCGAGGCTCCCGCATCCGCTACCGAAGATCGCAGATTCCGCTCGCAGTGTCCAGCTGACGAGGTAAGTGATTTTGCCACTTGTTTCCCATAGTTTGACTCTATGCAGGATCTAAACTCCCTTTACCTTTGACAGGACTGGCTGGCGAAGGCCGAACGGACTATCTGTCCAGCCCCATTGCCAGAGGACCCAGCGGACGCCCGCCTAACGGGGCTGCTGGCTCCGGCACCCCACGTGGTGCCGAAGAAGAAGGCCAAGAAGAAGGCCACGGGGACTCGGAAGAGTTCCCGTTTTCAGGTGCTATCGGATGATGAATCCGAGGCCGACTCCTCCCACCAAGGCGAGGAGGAGAAGAAGAAAGCCTCTCCCCCAGCGGGGGGAGGGAAGAAAAGGAAGGCCTCCCCAACAAGGGAGGCCGAGGGGTCCAAGAAGGGAAAAACTCTTCCCCCGGACTGCTCCGCCAACGCCAGTAACGACGACGAGGACTGGCCTCCAAGAGCCAAGCCCCTGGCGAGATCATAAGTATCCGGACTCCCGAATAACTTCAAGGTTTTTCCTTTTCGCCACATAATGTCTTTTTAATGCCGCATACAACCCTGCAGTCCGCCCAAGGATGATCTTCCCGCTTCGTCGAGCGTGTCCTTAGGTGCATCAGATATGGATTCCCTTTCGACTGCCTCCACCCCCCGCACCGCGGACGATGCCGAGGTGGGATCCCAGGAAGGGACCCACCAGGAGGCGGAGGCCCCGGAGGTGTTACAGGACAACCTCCCGGACTTTGCACCGGACTCGGCCCCGGAACCCACAGTGGCTCCGGAGTCCGGCGGGCGACCCCTTCGCAAGAAGGGCAAGACCGTGACGCCGGAGGTGCCGGATAATTTGCTGGAGGCGCTCAACGGCGCCTCCATCGAAGAGGGACACCGCACTGTTATGAGTGCGGTGATTCAGAAGGTGCAGCTCGCCAAGAGCAGGCTGACCGAAGCCTGCAGAAGCCTTCTAACAGGCTTTGAGGTAAGAATTTCAATATGTATAAAATGGTACCGCATAGACAGTAGCCCGTGATGCTCGGTTTGGTGCTCGAGAAGAAAAGCCGGACTGAAGATCTAAAAAGATATACGCAGGAGTCATAAAAAATATGTCAAAATGGGATTGCATGCTGCGCTGCTGACCTCTGCCGCACTGACTGCGAAGGTCAATACTTTGAAGGAAAACCTTGAGCGGTCCGAGAACAAGCTCGGCCGTGCCAAGAAGCAGCTCGAGGACAAGGAAGGTGAGTAACACCTTATTAAAATTGTACCTTACAGAAAAGGATTTTGGTTGCAAAAAGAATGACAAGGATAACGTGGGTATTGCAGGGGCCACTAACGAGGTGGCAACCCTGAAAGAGGCAGTGGCCGCGGCCAAACGCGATGCGGCCGCGGAGCGCACCGAGCGAGAGAAGCAGGAGGCGCGGATGGCGGAGGTACAGGAAGAGCTCCAGGATCTCGTGAAAAAACATGAGAGCCTGGAGCGTGACTCGAAGACTCGAGAGTCTGAGCTTGCAACGGCTCTTGAGAGTGCCAAAGCCGCTAAGGCCGAAGCTTACAAGGCCCTCCAGGAGATTGAGGCGGTGCAGAAAATAGCAGCGGGTAAGGCATTTTTCATGCAAAGTAAGCATGTGAGTGTTAATTACCTGTTGCTTACCCGAATTCGGAGCTCTCCAGGAGCGTTCGCAGATCTTCCTCGCAGCGTGTCCAATGCTGCCGCATTCTACCGAGCCGAGGAGGGGAGCTCGATGGAGAAGGTCTTCTGGTCTCAGTATGCTGAGGCCGAACATCCGGTGCCCCTTAGCGACCAGCTGAAGCAGCTGGTCGATCTCCACAAGGCGGCCGAACTGGCCATGAAGGGCCTCATAGTTCGGCTGTGGCCTAAGGAGGCCATGCCTGGGAGCTACTTCGGCCTGGTGCGGTGGCTGGTGGATGCGTGCCCGTGGGTTGAAGTCATCAAGCACTCCGCCTGTATTGAGGGTGCCCGTCAGGCCCTTGCCCGCGCAAAGGTGCACTGGGGCAAGATGGATGCCCAGAAGCTTGTGACGGACCCGCCACCAGAGGGCAAGGAGCATCGCACGCCCGAGATGTATTACAAGAGTGTGTTGAAGGGCGCCCGCACTATTGCAGGGGAGTGCTCCAAAGATGTAATTTTTGAGTAGACTCGCATTTTGGTATCCTGTGCGCTGAAAACTTAGTTCATATGCGCTAAGAAACGCTTGTTAATTTAAAATATTACCTTCTGTGCGGCTGTTTATCAAATCTGAGAGATGGCAAGTCGTCGGCTTCAGCCCCCATGCCACGAGTGCTGGGGTGTTTGGGATAAACTTGAGCACTCTTGTTCCCATTTTTGGGTCCATCTAGGGAGGCTCTCAACACAGCGAACAAGGCAACCAGACTTATAATGCTTGAACACTCTCACTTAGCCATAGAATTCTATAATTTTAAATTTTGGCGAAGCCCCTAGTCTTCGGAAGGCCAAATTTGGGGCGCTATCCACGCCTGGGCCGGACAAGATCCGGCTCCTCGCTCTAAGCGGCATAAGTCTTTAAGGACTCGCAAAAACCTCTCGAACAGCGACTGGCTCTCGCCTCATCATGACGGTCAGTTTTAGCTTTCTCCACTGAGGCGTTAACCCAGCTCAACTGGGGCGCAATCGCAGTGGTTCTCCCAGTGCTACCTTAGCCGATACAACGGAACATAAGGTACCAAAACATGGGAGCCGGGCAAACCCAACTATTGACCCAAGACATGATTCGGAGCCGATGCATATAATACTATAAGTTTGGGGTGCCGCACTTGTGAAAGTGTTCGGACTTATCACACCATGATGCGGGAAACATAAGCCCCTGGTGTGTTTTAGCCGTACCAAAGTGTACGGATGCGACATGTCGTAAATGAACATATGTATGAAAAATAAATGCAATTATAAGCAAAAAGGTGCTGCATTGTTTTATTCAAAAAGTGCTACAGAATGATACAAATAGTGCGATAAGCAAGGGATGGGACTGTTAAACATGTCCCCCTCCAGGGGTAGGCTGCGGATTGGTGTATAAAAAATGCTCGTAACGGAGACCACCTGTATATTCGCTGTATCCTTTATCCTTCCCTGGTTGTTGCATCGTGAGTTCGGCAGGTCTGCTGCCGGATAGGGCCTCTGACGTACGGAGTCCTGTGGGTAAAAAATAAAAGGTAAAAAGAAAAAAAAGAACGACACACTTGAGAGCCCCTGGTGTGGTTGAGCCGCAGTCTGGGCTTATCGTGGTCGTGCCCCTCTCCCCATGCCCATGGTATCTTTAGAGCGTAATGGTGTACGCGAAGGACCTGTTTTGACGTTTTGTAGGGGCTGGGGTTGGGGCCGCACTGCTACACGTGCTCGGAACGTGCCAAGTGGTCTTGTTGTAGGTTACTCCGGGCGCGCTTAGCTATGTCCGGCCGCTTAACGGCCGGACTCGAGAATTGTCTTAAGAGGCTGCATTGTACTTCTGCCGCGAGAGCTGCTGTTTGTTCCTCCGTTCGGAGAGAACGTTCAGTGTTTCCGTTGACCGTGATGACTCCTCGAGGGCCTGGCATCTTGAGCTTGAGGTATGCGTAGTGCGGCACCGCGTTGAACTTTGCAAACGTGGTACGTCCGAGCAAGGCATGATAGCCGCTGCGGAACGGTACTATGTCGAAGATTAACTCCTCGCTTCGGAAGTTATCCGGGGATCCGAAGACCACTTCCAGTATAACTGAGCCTGTACAATTGGCTTCTACACCTGGTATGACGCCTTTAAAGGTCGTCTTGGTAGGTTTAATCCTTGAGGGGTTTGTGCCCATTTTGCGCACTGCCGCCGTCCATCAGGACTCTGGTGAGGTGAAATCCATCGATGATTGGGTCTAGGACCAATGCGGCGAATCCGCCGTGGCGGATGCTGGTGGGGTGGTCCCTTCGGTCAAAAGTGATCGGGCAGGAGGACCATGGACTGAACTTCGGGGCAACTGGCTCCATCGCGTATACATCCCTTAGCGCACGCTTCCGCTCCCTTTTGGGTATGTGCGTTGCGTATATCATGTTCACCGTCCGCACCTGTGGGGGGAAACCCTTTTGTCCTCTATTGTTCGGCGGTCGGGTCTCTTCCTCGTCATCGCTATGCAGCCCCTTGTCATTGTTTTCGGCAATTAGCTTGCCTGCCTGCTTGAATACCCAACAGTCCCTATTGGTGTGGTTAGCTGGCTTTTCGGGGGTGTCGTGTATCTGGCACAAGCGGTCGAGTATTCGGTCCAAATTGGACGGACCCGGAATAGTTCTTTTGAATGGCTTTTTCCGCTGACCGGGTTTAGAGCCTCTGAATCCGGCATTGACTGCCGTATCCTCACTATTGACGCTGTTGATGCGGCGTTTGCTTTTGTTACGACGCGACCTGCCATTCTGGTCCTTGAAATCCGGACTGCCAGAATTTTTGCTGAGGTTGTTGCTGCGTGCTAGCCAGCTGTCCTCACCCGCGCAAAAGCGGGTCATGAGTGATGTAAGGGCTGCCATGGATTTCGGCTTTTCCTGTCCCAGGTGCCGGGCAAGCCACTCGTTGCGGATGTTATGCTTGAAGGCTGCGAGGGCCTCCGCATCCGGACAGTCGACGATTTGGTTTTTCTTGGTTAAGAACCGTGTCCAGAATTGTCTGGCCGATTCGTCTGGCTGCTGAATTATGTGGCTTAGGTCATCAGCGTCTGGTGGTCGCACATACGTGCCTTGGAAGTTATCGAGGAATGCGGCTTCCAGGTCTTCCCAACTCCCAATTGACTCTGCTGGCAAGCTGTTAAGCCAATGTCGGGCTGGTCCTTTAAGCTTGAGGGGGAGATATTTGATGGCGTGAAGATCGTCACCGCGGGCCATGTGGATGTGAAGAAGATAGTCTTTGATCCAAACCGCGGGGTCTGTTGTGCCATCATAAGATTCGATATTCACGGGTTTAAACCCTTCGGGGATTTGATGATCCATTACTTCATCTGTGAAGCATAGTGGGTGTGCGGCGCCTCTATACTGGGCGATATCACGACGGAGCTCAAAAGAGCTTTGTCTGTTTTGTTCGGCCCGGCCGGACTTACTGTGTCCGGCGCGACGGTTGTCGTCACGTACTGTGGGGAGCCCACGCGATCCATAGATCGATCTTGATTGTCTTGCCTTATCCTCCAATATATCTCGCAAGTCCGGAGCGTTCCCCTGTGGCCTTGTGCTTTTTGAGCGATGCCGGTGTACGGGTCTAGTGAAGGGCCTAGAGGCCTCTTTGTCGCGACCACGGGGTGGTCGGTCAGCCGTATTGTCTCCTGGTGATGCGGGTTCATACGCTTCCTCCTTTAATCGGGGGAGCAGCTTGCGTTTAGGGTAGCTTTTGGAGGGGCATTCGAGCTCATGCTCTTCGGCCACGAGGACTTCAGTCCATCTGTCGGCTAGCAGATCTTGATCAGCTCTAAGCTGTTGCTGCTTTTTCTTGAGGCTGTTCGCCGTGGCCATAAGCCTGCGTTTAAAACGCTCTTGTTCGACGGGATCCTCAGGCACGACGAATTCATCGTCGTCGAGGCTTGCTTCGTCTCCAGAGGGAGGCATATAATCCTCTACCTCTTCTTCTGCCGCTCTCTCACGAGGGCTGGCCTCTCCATCCTCCTGTGTTGGGTCTTGCTGGAGTGGGTTGTCTTCGGCACTATCCGGTGTATTATTATCTTCGGTGCCAGAATCTTCATTCTTGCTGTGGCGGGATTTAGAGCGGCGCCGCTGACGCCGGCGCTTGGGCTGTTTCTTGGAGGGGTCATCCTCCTCTGTTCCTTCGACATTCCCATCCTTTGGGATATCCACCATGTATATGTCATATGATGAGGTGGCTTTCCAGTGCCCGGTCGGCGCTGGTTCTTGGTCGTCTCCGGCATCGTCGTCCATACCGTCGATGTCTTCGGAGTCGTAGTCTAGCATGTCGGTTTGATCGTCGACAGCGGCTACCAAGAGGGTGGTGGGTGGGCTTTGAATTTCTTCATCGTCCGCATCCCAACCGTCCTGACCACAGTCCGGCCAGGGCTCTCCTGATAACGAGAGATATTTTAGCGAACTCAAGATGTCGCCGAAAGTTGAGTGTTGAAAGATGTCCGCTGCGGTGAACTCCATGATTGGCGCCCAATCGGATTCGATCGGAGGGGGCGCGGGAGGTTCGAAGTCCGGCAAGGAGTCCGGCACCTCGGAGTCACGAGCTTTATGAGGGACAAGGTCAGTGTTCGGCTCTATCGCCATAGAGGTTGCAGCCCCCGAGGCGGTGTCTAGCCATCCGTCCTCGATCTGTGCAGACGGCTCCGAAATGAAGATCGGAGCGGGTTCGAGTGCGGCCTCCAGGGTACTGTCTGGTTGCAGAGCTAAATCATGCTCGCCGTGACAGTGCGGCACGCTCGGCTGTGGCTCGAATCGATTGAGGATCAAGTCCCCACGGATGTCAGCCGTGAAGTTCAAACTTCCAAATCTGACCTGACGGCTAGGGGCGTAGCTTTCGATATGCTCCAGATGGCCAAGCGAATTGGCCCGCAGTGCGAAGCCGCCAAATACGAAGATCTGTCCGGGGAGAAAGGTCTCACCCTGGACTGTGTCGTTGATGATGGTCGAAGAAGCCATCGAGCCTATCAGTGACGACACAGAGGAACTCTCAATGAAAGCACCAATGTCGGTGTCAAAACCGGCGGATCTCAGGTAGGGGGTCCCGAACTGTGCGTCTAGGCGGATGGTAACAGGAGACAAGGGACACGATGTTTTACCCAGGTTCGGGCCCTCTTGATGGAGGTAAAACCCTACGTCCTGCTTGATTAATATTGATGATGTGTGTTACAAGAGTGGATCTACCATGAGATCAAGGAGGCTAAACCCTAGAAGCTAGCCTATGGTATGATTGTTGTTCATCCTATGGACTAAAGCCATCCGGTTTATATAGACACCGGAGAGGGCTAGGGTTACACAAAGTCGGTTACAATGGTAGGAGATCTACATATCCGTATCGCCAAGCTTGCCTTCCACGCCAAGGAAAGTCCCATCCGGACACGGGACGAAGTCTTCAATCTTGTATCTTCATAGTCTTGGAGTCCGGCCGATCATGATAGTTTGGCTATCCGGACACCCCCTAGTCCGGAACTCCCTCACCAAGGGAAAAGGCAACATACAAATCTTTTGGTTGATGTAACATAACACCTACAGGAATATCAATGTGAATCCCTTCAAGGTAGTGTGTGGTAAAATAGAATGAACCAAAGCCAAGCTTATGTGCTAGCATCTGGTCCATCAACTCCTAAAATCTACCCATGTATTCGTGGAACGTACTCATTTGCCCAAGACTGTGAAACTGTCGCAAATGCGTTTGGTATTGTTCCCTGCCGAATTTGCTAGACAACGCTGCGCATAGAGCCTCCTAAGTGAAGGATGCGCTCTGTGACTCCTGCAACTACAGCCAGCAAGCTGCATTCCCTGTGAAATGTAGTGTTGCTACACGCACCCACAGCTCAGGTTGAACTCCATAGACATCAAAGTACTTTTCACACTTGCTTCTCCAAAATTGTGGATTATACCCATCAAAGGACGAAAAATCCAATTTTGGCAAAGCCCAGTTGTGCTGGACGTATTGCCGCTGGTCAACCTCGCGACCCCCTTCCACTACTGTAGGTGTGCTGTTTTGAACAAGAGAGAAGGGCAGAGACTTGGACGCACTGTTGGCCGGAGGTGGCGCTAGGGTGGTGACCACCCCATGAGCCAAACCCCCGAGATCATGAATGTCTCCATGACCACTTGGCCCATGGTGCCCCGGATCGACCGCTAGTGGCGGCACGACAATTCACACCACTGGATGTGGCATGGCGGCTGTCGGGTCCGTCGCCCCCGCTGGATCCGCAAGTGCTGGATGAAGCGCGATGTGACCCACTGAAGGAAATATGCCCTAGAGGCAATAATAAAGTTATTATTTATTTCCTTATTTCATGATGAATGTTTATTATTCATGCTATAATTGTATTAACCAGAAACATGATACATGTGTGAATACATAGACAAACTGAGTGTCACTAGTATGCCTCTACTTGACTAGCTCATTAATCAAAGATGGTTATGTTTCCTAGCCATGGACAAAGAGTTGTCATTTGATTAACGGGATCACATCATTAGGAGAATGATGTGATTGACTTGACCCATTCCATTAGCTTAGCACTTGATCGTTTAGTATGTTGTTGTTGCTTTCTTCATGACTTATACATGTTCCTATGACTATGAGATTATGCAACTCCCGTTTACCGAAGGAACACTTTGTGTGCTACCAAATGTCACAACGTAACTGGGTGATTATAAAGGTGCTCTACAGGTATCTCCAAAGGTACATGTTGGGTTGGCGTATTTCAAGATTAGGATTTGTCACTCCGATTGTCGGAGAGGTGTCTCTGGGCCCTCTCGGTAATACACATCACTTAAGCCTTGCAAGCATTGCAACTAATGAGTTAGTTGCAGGATGATGTATTACGTAACGAGTAAAGAGACTTGCCGGTAACGAGATTGAACTAGGTATTGAGATACCGACTATCGAATCTCGGGCAAGTAACATACTGATGACAAAGGGAACAATGTATGTTGTTATGCGGTTTGACCGATAAAGATCTTCGTAGAATATGTGGGAGCCAATATGAGCATCCAGGTTCTGCTATTGGTTATTGACCGGAAACATATTTAAGTCATTTCTACATTGTTCTCGAACCCGTAGGGTCCGCACGCTTAAGGTTTCGATGATAGTTATATTATGAGTTTATATGTTTTGATGTACCGAAGGAGTTCGGAGTCCCGGATGAGATCGGGGACATGACGAGGAGTCTCGAAATGGCCGTGACGTAAAGATTCATATATTGGATGATATGGTTAGGCCAAGGGGTCAAGCCCATGAGGCTTTAGGTGGGTTAAAAAGGAGTTTTCCGGAGGCCAGGGGGCCAAACGCCGGAGACCCTGGCATCTGGCCCTGGGCCAGACGCCGAGGCCCATGGCGTCTGGGCCAGACAGCGAGGATTGTGGCGTTTTGTCCTGGAGTCCGAGTGGGACTCTTGCCTTTCGGGCAAAACCGACTTTGAGGAGGCTTTTGCTCCAAGTTTCGACCCTGGGGCTTAACATATAAATAGAGGGGCAGGGCTAGCACCAAAGACACAACAATTGATCCCTTGGATCTCTTAGCCGTGTGTGGTGCCCACCTTCATGATAGTCCACCTCGATAATATCGTAGCGGTGCTTAGGCGAAGCCCTACGACGGTAGAACATCAAGATCGTCACCACACTGTCGTGCTGACGGAACTCTCCCTCGACACTCGGCTGGATCGGAGTTCGAGGGACGTCGTCGAGCTAAACGTGTGCTAGAAATCGGAGGTGCCGTAGTTTCGGTGCTTGATCGGTCGGGCCATGAAGACGTACGACTACATCAACCGCGTTGTGCTAACGCTTCCACTTACGGTCTACAAGGGTATGTAGACAACACTCTCCCCTCTCGTTGCTATGCATCACCATGATCTTGCGTGTGCGTAGGAAATTTTTGAAATTACTATGTTCCCCAACAGTGGCATCCGAGCCTAGTTTTATGCGTAGATGTCATATGCATGAGTAGAACAGAAGTGAGTTGTGGGCGATATAAGTCATACTGCTTACCAGCATGTCATACTTTGGTTCAGCGGTATTGTGAGATGAAGCGGCCCGGACCGACATTACACGTACGCTTAAGCGAGACTGGTTTCACCGCCACGAGCACTAGTTGCTTAAAGGTGACCGGAGGTTGTCTGTCTCTCTCACTTTAGTTGAACCGAGTGTGGCTACGCCCGGTCCTTGAGAAGGTTAAAACATCACTAACTTGACGAACTATCGTTGTGGTTTTGATGCGTAGGTAAGAACGGTTTTGCTCAGCCCATAGCAGCCACACAAAACTTGCAACAACAAAGTAGAGGACGTCTAACTTGTTTTTGCAGGGCATGTTGTGATGTGATATGGTCAAGACGTGATGAGATATAAGTTGTTGTATGAGATGATGATGTTTTTTTGAAGTTATCGGCAACTGGCAGAAGCCCTATGATTGTCTCTTTGTTGCATAAGATGCAAGTGCCAAATAATTGCTTTACTTTATCGCTATACGATAGCAATAGTTGCAAGAGCAATAGTTGGCGAGACGACCATGTGATGACACATTGATATAGATCAAGATGATGAAGATCATGGTGTCGTGCCGGTGACAATAGAGATCATGATAGTACTTTGGAGATGGATATCAAAGGCGCAAGATGATCATGGCCATATCATGTCACATATTTTGATTGCATATGATGTTTATCTGTTATACATCTTATTTTGCTTAGTTCGGCGGTAGCATTTTAAGATGATCTCTCACTAATTATCAAGAAGTGTTCTCCCTGAGTATGCACCGTTGCGAAAGTTCTTCGTGCTGAGACACCACGTGATGATCAGGTGTGATAGGCTCTACGTTCAAATACAACGGGTGCAAAAGAGTTGCACACACGGAATACTCAGGTTAAACTTGACGAGCCTAGCATATAACAGATATGGCCTCGGAACACGGAGACCGAAAGGTTGAGCGTGAATCATATAGTAGATATGATCAACATAGTGATGTTCACCATTGAAACTACTCCATCTCACGTGATGATCGGACATGGTTTAGTTGATTTGGATCACGTGATCACTTAGAAGATTAGAGGGATGTCTATCTAAGTGGGAGTTCTTAAGTAATATGATTAATTGAACTTAAGTTTATCATGAACTTAGTCCTGGTAGTACTTTGCAAATTATGTTGTAGATCAATAGCTCGCGTTGTTGCTTTCATATGTTTGTTTTGATATGTTCCTAGAGAAAATTGTGTTGAAAGATGTTAGTAGCAATGATGCGGACTTGGTCCGTGATCTGAGGTTTTTCCTCATTGCTGCACAGAAGAATTATGTCCTTGATGCACCGCTAGGTGACGGACCTATTGCAGGAGCAGATGCAGACATTATGAACGTTTGGCTACCTCAATATGATGACTACTTGATAGTTTTGTGCACCATGCTTTATGGCTTAGAACCGGGACGACAAAAACATTTTTGAAACATCATGGAACATATGAGATGTTCCATGAGATGAAATTGGTATTTCATACTCATGCCCATGTCAAAAGGTATGAGACCTTTGACAAATACTTCACCTAAAAGATGGAGGAGAATTGCTCAACTAATGAGCAAGTACTTAGATTGTCTGGGTACTACAATCGCTTGAATCAAGTGGGAGTTAATCTTCCAGATAAGATAGTGATTGACAGAGTTCTCTAGTCACCATCACCAAGTTACTGGAACTTCGTGATGAACTATAATGCAAGGGATGATGGAAAACGATTCCCGAGCTCTTCGTGATGCTGAAATCGACGAAGGTAGAAATCAAGTAAAGAGCATCAAAGTGTTGATGACTGACAAGACCACTAGTTTCAAGAAAAGAGCAAAGGGAAAGAAAGGGAACTTCAAGTAGAATGACAAGCAAGTTGTCACTCCCGCGAAGAAGCCCAAAGCTGGACCAAAGCCTGAAACTGAGTGCTTACACTGCAAAGGAAATGGTCACTGGAAGCGGAAATGCCCTGAATATTTGGTGGATAAGAAGGATGGCAAAGTGAACAAGGGTATATTTGATATACAGGTTATTGATGTGTACCTTACTAGTGTTTATAGTAGCCCCTGAGTATTTGATACTTGTTCGGTTGCTAAAGATTAGTAACTCGAAATAGGAGTTAAAGAATAAACAGAGACTAGTTGAGGGTGAAGTAACGATGTATGTTGGAAGTGGTTCCAAGATTGATATGATCATCATCGCACACTCCCTATACTTTCGGGATTAGTGTTAAACCTAAATAAATGTTATTTGGCGTTTGCGTTAAGCATGAATATGATTTGATCATGTTTATTGCAATACGGTTATTCATTTAAAGTCAGAGAATAATAGTTATTCTGTTTACATGAATAAAACCTTCAATGGTCATACATCCAATGAAAATAGTTTGTTGGATCTCGATCGTAGTGATACACATAATAATAATATTGATGCCAAAAGATGCAAAGTTGATAATGATAGTGCAACTTATTTGTGGCACTGCCGTTTGGGTCATATTGGTGTAAAGCACATGAAGAAACTCCATGCAGATGGACTTTTGGAATCACTTGATTATGAATCCTTTGATGCTTGCGAACCGTGCCTTATGGGCAAGATGACTAAAACTCCGTTCTCCGGAACAATGGAACGAGCTAGTGAATTATTGGAAATAATACATACCGATGTATACGGTCCAATGAGTGTTCATGCTCGTGGCGAGTATCGTTATTTTCTGACCTTCACAAGATGATTTGAGTAGATATGAGTATATCTACTTAATGAAACACAAGTCTGAAACATTTGAAAAGTTCAAAGAATTTCAGAGTGAAGTGGAGAATCATCGTAATAAGAAAATAAAGTTTCTACGATCTGATCATGGAGAAGAATATTTGAGTTACGAGTTTGGCCTTCATATAAAAACAATGTGGAATAGTTTCACAGTTCGCACCACCTGGAACACAAAAGTGTTATGGTGTGACCGAATGTTGTAAACCACACTTTATTGGATATTGTGCGATCTATGATGTCTCTTATCGATTTACCACTATCGTTTTGGGGTTATGCATTAGAGACAGTTGCATTCACTTTAAAAAGGGCACCATCAAAATCCGTTGGGACGATGCCTTATGAACTGTGGTTTGGCAAGAAACCAAAGTTGTCGTTTCTTAAAGTTTGGGGTTGCGATGCTTATGTGAAAAAGTTTTCAACCTGATAAGCTCGAACCCAAATCAGAGAAGTGCGTCTTCATAGAATACCCAAAGGAAACTATTGGGTACACCTTCTATCACTAATCCGAAAGCAAGATATTCATTGCTAAGAAGGATCCTTTCTAGAGAAGGAGTTTTCTCTCGAAAGAAGTGAGTGGGAGGAAAGTAGAGCTTGATAAGGTAATTGTACCTTCTCCCGAATTGGAAAGTAGTTAATCACAGAAATCGGTTCCAGTGATTCCTACACCAATTAGTGAGGAAGCTAATGATGATGATCATGAAACTTTAGATCAAGTTACTACCGAACCTCGTAGGTCTTCGAGAGTAAGATCCGCACCAGAGTGGTACAGTGATCCTGTTCTGGAAGTCATGTTACTAGACCATGATGAACCTACGAACTATGAGGAAGCGATGATGAGCCCAGATTCCACGAAATGGCTTGAGGCCATAAAATCTGAGATAGGATCCATGTATGAGAACAAAGTATGGACTTTGGTTGACTTGCTCGATGATCAGCAAGCCATGTTAAATAAATGGATCTTCAAGAGGAAGACGGACACTGATAGTAGTGTTACTATCTACAAAGCTCGACTTGTGGCGAAAGGTTTTCGACAAGTTCAAGGTGTTGAATACGATGAGATTTTCTCACTCGTAACGATGCTTAAGTCTGTCCGATTCATGTTAGCAATTGCCACATTTTATGAAATCTGGCAAATGGATATCAAAACTGTGTTCCTAAATGGATTTCTGGAAGAAGAGTTGTATATGATGCAACCAGAAGGTTTTGTCGATCCGAAAGTTGCTAACAAAATGTGCAAGCTCCAGCGATCCATCAATGGACTGGTGCAAGCATCTCGGAGTTGGAATATACGCTTTGATGAGTTGATCAAAGCATATGGTTTTATACAGACTTTTGTAAAGTCATGTATTTACAAGAAAGTGAGTGGGAGCACTACAGCCTTTCTGATAAGTATATGTGAATGACATATTGATGATCGGAAATGATGTAGAATTTTCTGGAAAGCATAAAGAAGTGTTTCAAAGGAGTTTTTCAAAGAAAGACCTCGGTGAAGCTGCTTACACATTGAGCATCAAGATCTATAGAGATAGATCAAGATGCTTGATAAGATTTTTCAATGAGTACATACCTTGAAAAGATTTTGAAGTAGTTCAAAATGGAACAGTCAAAGAAAGAGTTCTTGCCTGTGATGCAAAGGTGTGAAGTTGAGTAAGACTCAAAACCCGACCATGGCAGAAAATAGAAAGAGAATGAAAAGTCATTCCCTATGCCTCAGTCATAGGTTCTATAAAGTATGCTATGTTGTGTACCAGACCTATTGTATACCTTGCTCTGAGTTTGGCAAAGGAATACAATCTTGATCTAAGAGTAGATCACTGGACAACGGTCAAGAATATCCTTAGTGAGGACTAAGGAGATGTTTCTCGATTATGGAGGTGATAAAAGAGTTCGTCATAAAAGTTACATCGGCGCAAACTTTTACACTAATCCAGATGACTCTAAGTCTCAATCTGGATACATATTGAAAGTGGGAGCAATTAGCTAGAGTAGCTCCGTGCAGAGCATTGTAGACATAGAATATTTGCGAAATACATACGGCTCTAAATGTGACAGACCCGTTGACTAAACTTCTCTCACAAGCAAAACATGATCATACCTTAGTACTATTTGGGTGTTAATCACATAGCGATGTGAACTAGATTATTGACTCTAGTAAACCCTTTAGGTGTTGATCACATGACGATGTGAACTATGGGTATTAATCACATACAAATGTGAATATTGGTGTTGAATCACATGGCGATGTGAACTAGATTATTGACTCTAGTGCAAGTGGGAGACTGAAGGAAATATGCCCTAGAGGCAATAATAAAGTTATTATTTATTTCCTTATTTCATGATGAATGTTTATTATTCATGCTAGAATTGTATTAACCGGAAACATGATACATGTGTGAATAAATAGACAAACTGAGTGTCACTAGTATGCCTCTACTTGACTAGCTCATTAATCAAAGATGGTTATGTTTCCTAGCCATGGACAAAGAGTTGTCATTTGATTAACGGGATCACATCATGTCACATCCCTAGCTTCTGGTGCTGCCTGGTGTTTGCATCATGTTTAAATTTTTGAAACTTGAACTGAGGGAAATTGGAAGCCTCAAAACCCTAAATAAAAGAAGGGCAAAACCCTAAAAATCTCATTCATTGTTCCAAAATGCTCTTCTTAAATGTTTGATAATTTTTGGCAAGGGTTCTGGTCCCAACCAAAATATTGAACATTTTTAAGGATTTATTTTTGGGACTTTGAATTTAAATCATTAGCTATTTGAATTTGAATTATATTCATATAATTAGAATATAATTTCAAATACCCCTGAAATATTTTATGAGCTTTTGGAAAGTCCATCTAGCAAAATAAAAATATTCAGAGGAGTTTTTGGCATTGTTTGAATTTGTTTAAATTCAAAACAATGGCAAAAGATATTAAATAAAACAAAACAGAAGAAAAAAATAAAACAGAGCAGAGAAAAGCTTACCTGACGCTTAACTGAGGCCCACCCACCTGGCGGCCCAACACTGTTGGCCTAGCCCATCTCTCCTCCCCTGTTGTCTTCCTCCCTGCCAGGAGGACGGGCACGCGCCCGGCGCGCGCGGCCACGCGCCCCGGCCACCTCCTGCTTCTCCGGCCACCTCCTGCTTCCCCGGCCCCTCCTAGACGACGCCACGGAGCGCCACGCAGCCCCTGGCTCTCTCTCGCTCTCTCCCTCGCCTCATCCTCTCCTATGCTCTCTCTCCCTCTCTGCCCGAACGGAGCTCGTCGCCACTGACGCCATTCGCCGCGGCCACAGCCACCCCCTCGCTCCCTCTCCACACCCCTGAGCTCCGTCCCGACCCCATGGAGCTGCACACCGACGCACGCGACCAGAGGAGGCCCCAGTCGACCGGAGCATCGTCGTCTTCATCTCCGGTGCCCGGAGATCGCCGCCGTAAATTCGCGTCGCCCAGAGCTTCCCCGACCTCGTCGTCGACTCTGCTAGTCCGTACGTGAGCCACTCTTCTTTTTCCCCCTGGAATCCCCGTCGTTCCCCTCCCCTAGCTAGCTTCCCCACCTCCGCCGAGGCTCGCCGCCGCCATGGTCAACGAGCTCCGTGCTCGTGAGCTCGGCCGCTCGCCCGAGCATCACCAGCGTGTTCACCGCGCTCCTGCGAACCCGAAACACCACGGGTGCTCCCTGCCATGCCCTATAGCGCCATCTCCATTGTTGCCCGAGCTCCGGCCGCCGCTTTGGAGCTCGCCGTCGTCAGCTCTGGCCTCCCCACGACCCAGCAACCGCACCGTTCGACGCGCGGGAGCAAGGCTCTCCAACGAGCCCAAGCACGGCCTCGCCCGTGCCCTGTAGCGTGTTTCCAACGGCCGCCACCGTCCCGGGCCTCGCCGGCGTCGAGACGCCGGCGGGATTGACCCTACTGACCAGGGGTTTGACCTCCCCTGGGTCCATGACAGGTGGACCCCGCCATCAGGTGATTAGCTTAAGCTAATCACCACCTAATCTAACCCCCCTGACACCGACATGTGGGCCCTAGTGCCCCTAATCTTTAATTAAACTAAACTAAACCCCCCTGTTTAACCCGTGTCACTGACATGTGGACCCCACACGTCAGGTTTGACCTGGACCCGCCTAGTTGACCTGCTGACATCAGCATGACCTAGTGTTGACGCAATAAATCATTTTCTGGATTTATTTTAATTCAGGAAATTCCAGAAAATGATTTAAACTTCAAAAGTTCATAGAAATTCAACCGTAACTCCAAATTAAATAATTTATATATGAAAAATTATCAAAAAAATTCAAGGAATCCGTCTGTACCATTTTCATGCATGTTAGAACAACTTATAGCTGCTGTTTAGAACAAATCAATTAAATGGCATTTGAATAATCACATATGGAGTTTGAATTTGAATCTTGTATTCAAACCAACTTCATTTAACCTATTGCTAGATGCATTAGCCCAAAACACATTCATATTGCCATGTCATGGCATGCATCATATTGTGCATTGCATTGATCGTGTTTCTTCTGTGTTTGCCGGTGATGTTCCCCCTCGGTAGACGCTGTACCGATGATGTGATCGTTGACACTGATGAAGAGCTATGTTATCTTTAGAAGTGCCAGGCAAGCAAAACCCCCTTGTTCATTCCGATACAATCCCACTCTCTCGCTCCTGCTCTCTTTTACTGCATTAGGACAACACCGATTCAACTGTTACATGCTGCGGTAGTTGAACCCCTTTATCCTCTGCATGACATGTCATTGCCACAGTAAATAGATGAAACCCACTAGTATGAGTAGGAATTGTTTGAGCCCTGATGTGCCTACTCATTCATGCTTGTTTGTCATGCCTGCTACTGCTTAGAGTTGAGTCAGGTCTGATTCATCGGGGATGAATCAGAGGTGTGTGAACATGTCCTACCGTTGAGAGCTAAGTTTGTGAACACGATTTGGTAAAGGTAGCGGTGAGAGGCCATGTAGGAGTACATGGTGGGTTGTCTCATTGCAGTCGTCCTCAGGAACTGAGTTCTGTGTTTGTGATCCATGACCAGTTACTACCACACATTGGGTTCCGGTAACTCGACCCCTCTCAACTTATTAATCAGCATGATCTCTGTCCAGGAGTTGCAACTAGTTTCTGGTGTTTGTAGGTAGTGTTAGTAGTCTACCAAGTGGCACTCGGTATAGGTGGGCTTGGGACAGACTAGGCACAGTGGCCCGGTGTACCAAGTAGCACCCGGATGGTGGGCTTGGGAACCCTGCTCACATCGTTTGGGGCCGTGAGCGACACCCCGGCCGGATCTCCTTGCGGATGGAACCCGAATAGGCGATAAACCTGGACGAGAGACTTGTTTGGTTAGTCAGGTCGTGGCCGACTCCCTCGCCCGGCTTCCGCTTGAAGGTTTCCGAGGTACATGACGTGTACAGGGCGATAAGTGGCGAAAGCGTGTGTGAAGAAGTACACCCCTGCAGGGTTATCATTATCTATTCGAATAGCCGGATTCCTCGGATATGGAAACTTGGACCCCTTGCATAGTTCATAGACAAGTGAAAGTGGATACTCTAAAATACGCAAGATAAGCGTGAGTGCTATGGATGGCGTTCTCGTAGGGAGACGGGAGCGGATCCATAGTGGTGTATTGATATGGTGAATATGTGGACTCATGTGCGCCACCTCAAAAGAGTTACTTGCAGTCGTAGTTTAGGATAGCCACCGAGTCAAAGCTGGCTTGCTGCAGTCAAACTCCACCATCCCCTTTGTTGATAATGATGCATATGTAGATAGATCTGACGTAAGTCTTGCTGGGTACATTTGTACTCACGTTGCTTAATTTATGTTTTTGCAGAGAGACTTCAGTCTCACTAGTAGTTCCGCGTGGACTTCGACGTTTAGCTTGTTACCTCAGCTACGATCTTGTGCCCTCGGCAGGATCTGGTAGATAGTCAGGCTTCTCAGCCTTTTTCATTTATAGTTGTCTGTACTCAGACATGATAGCTTCCGCTTGTGCTTTGATTTGTATGCTCTGAGTGTTGGGTCATGAGACCCATATTTGTAATATCTCGCTCCTCGGAGCCTATTGAATATAAATACTTGAGTTGTAGAGTCATGTTGTGATGCCATGTTGTATTTGCACATATCGAGCATATTGTGTGTATGTTATTGAAATGCTTGGTATGTGTGGGATCTAACTATCTAGTTGTTTATCCTTAGTAGCCTCTCTTACCGGGAAATGTCTCCTGGTGTTTCCACTGAGCCATGGTAGCTTGCTACTGCTCCGGAACACTTAGGCTGGCCGGCATGTGTCCTTCTTCGTTCCTGTGTCTGTCCCTTCGGGGAAATGTCACGGGATGAATACCGGAGTCCTGTTAGCCCGCTACAGCCCGGTTCACCGGAGTCCCGCTAGCCCAGTGCTACAGCCTGGATTCACTCGCTGATGACCGACACGTTCGATGCTGGGTCATGGATGCCTGTCCCTGTAAGTTAGTGCCACTTTGGGTTCACGACTAGCCATGTCAGCCCGGGTTCTTTGTCATATGGATGCTAGCGACACTATCATATACGTGAGCCAAAAGGTGCAAACGGTCCCGGGCCAGGTAAGGTGGCACCCGTGGGAATACCGTGCGTGAGGCTGCAAAGTGATATGATGTGTTACATGCTAGATCGGTGTGACTTAGGATCGGGGTCCTGACACATCATTAGGAAAATGATGTGATTGACTTGACCCATTCCGTTAGCTTAGCACTTGATCGTTTAGTATGTTGTTGTTGCTTTCTTCATGACTTATACATGTTCCTATGACTATGAGATTATGAAACTCCCGTTTACCGGAGGAACACTTTGTGTGCTACCAAACATCACAAGTAACTGGGTGATTATAAAGGTGCTCTACAGGTGTCTCCAAAGGTACATGTTGGGTTGGCATATTTCGAGATTAGGATTTGTCACTCCGATTGTCGGAGAGGTATCTCTGGGCCCTCTCGGTAATACACATCACTTAAGCCTTGCAAGCATTGCAACTAATGAGTTAGTTGCGGGATGATGTATTATGTAACGAGTAAATAGACTTGCCGGTAACGAGATTGAACTAGGCATTGAGATACCGACGATCGAATCTCGGGCAAGTAACATACCGATGACAAAGGGAACAATGTATGTTGTTATGCGGTTTGACCGATAAAGATCTTTGTAGAATATGTGGGAGCCAATATGAGAATCCAGGTTCCGCTATTGGTTATTGACCGGAAACATGTTTCGGTCATGTCTACATTGTTCTCGAACCCATAGGGTCCGCACGCTTAAGGTTTCAATGACAGTTATATTATGAGTTTATATGTTTTGATGTACCGAAGGAGTTCGGAGTCCTGGATGAGATCGGGGACATTACGAGGAGTCTCGAAATGGTCGAGATGTAAAGATTCATATATTGGATGATATGGTTAGGCCAAGGGGTCAAGCCCATGAGGCTTTAGGTCGGTGCAAAAGGAGTTTTGTGGAGGCCAGGGGGCCAAACGCCGGAGACCCTGGGCCAGACGCCGAGGCCCATGGCGTCTGGGCCAGATGCCAAGGATTATGGCGCTTGGTCCTGGAGTCCGAGTGGGACTCTTGCCTTTCGGGCAAAACCGACTTTGAGGAGGCTTTTGCTCCAAGTTTCGACCCCGGGGCTTAACATATAAATAGAGGGGCAGGGCTAGCACCAAAGACATAACAATTGATCCCTTGGATCTCTTAGCCGTGTGCGGTGCCCCCCTCCACCATAGTCCACCTCGATAATATCGTAGCGGTGCTTAGGCAAAGCCCTGCGACGGTAGAACATCAAGATCGTCACCACGCCGTCATGCTGACGGAACTCTCCCTCAACACTCGGCTGGATCAGAGTTCGAGGGACGTCATCGAGCTGAACGTGTGCTAGAACTCGGAGGTGTCATAGTTTCGGTGCTTGATTGGTCGGGCCGGGAAGACGTATGACTACATCAACCGCATTGTGCTAACGCTTCCGCTTATGATCTACAAGGGTATGTAGACAACACTCTCCCCTCTCGTTGCTATGCATCACCATGATCTTGCGTGTGCGTAGGAAATTTTTGAAATTACTACGTTCCCCAACACCCACGTGGGTACGCAACTCATCAAGTTGGCCTTGGAGGTTGGACACCGCCGGCCGCCAGAGCTTGAGCGATGTCTGGATGGCCTCCAATCTGGCGTTAGTGGCCGCCCGGCTGTCCTTGACGGACTGGATCAGGGCCGCTAGTTGCTCTACCATGGTCGTCGCACGCTGGGCTTGCTTGGTGAGGTAGTGTGGCTTCCGCAGGTAGTCCGGCAACTCCAGGTCGCCGAGGATCAGAAGTGACCTCTGATACCAAGTGTAACGTACCCCTAGGAATCCGATCTGGGAGGAGGAGGAGAGGGGATAAGAACAACAAGGGGAAATAGTTGGATAGCTAACAGGGAGGCCAAGATCAGCTTCCGGTACAAGTTGATACAATAATCGATACCCCTCCGCGCCACACACACCACCCACTTATACAACTCCACCCACGCACGCTACAGCTGTCGATAGACGACTCGGTCTGTTGATTCGCTTCTCAGGCTTCCAGCCGCTTCTATGTCTCTGGCCTTGGGACCCACTAGTCCTCCTAATCCTTCTGGTTTGCTGCGGGACTCCCAGGTGACGTGACACGCCCGCATGCCAAAAAATCTTGTCGTGCTCTTCGGGACCTTCTTCGGCGACGGCGTGCGGCCGCGAGCGGAGGTGGGGCGGGCTTGGCAAGGGCTTGGGGTTGGTGGAGGACCGGTGACGACGACAAAAACGGCGGTGGGGCCGAATCAGCCAGCGGCGGAGGAGCGGCGAGAAAACTCGCGATTCACAGCGTGCGGTGGCGGCCAACAGCGGAGGAGTGATGGAACCGGCAGCAGGGGTGGCGGTGGTGCTGGATTTGGCCCGAGGCGGCCGTGGCGTGGCTTGTTGCGTGGGTGGCGGTAGTGCAGCGAAAAGTGGGAGGAAAAAGATGTGGCAAAGCGGCACGAAACTGAAGGGCGGTTGGCGGTTGGCATCCAGGTGTTGTATTTTACATCTTCTGGAAGTGGAGATGTAGAATGTTTTGCATCATCTGTTGAAGGTGGCTTTTTAGTCTCAAAGATGCAAAATTTAGTTATTTTTGCACCTACATCATCTACTCTAACGGAGTATTATTAGATATGTTGTTTTTTTGGAAAAGGAGGCATGCCCCCGACCTCTACATCTGATTGATGCATGCAGCCATCTTATTAAAAAGTCTCGAACTCGCATAAAGTCATAAAAGTATTACAACTCGTAAGCAGATCAAAGAGGAAAAAGAAATAAATGTTCTAAATCACAACCGGTATGACAACATAAAGGACAAGCTCCCTAGACTCCTATCCTGTTATGCGACCGCCATCCAAACCGATTGAATATAGCCCGTGGTACCATCTCTCACTTGTTGCACCCAGTAACCAATGGTTCCATGGAGTCCGTAGGAGTGAGTAAGGACCATGTACGGATCCATGTTGTAGCTCTAAAAATGACCTGCAAGAATGTTAAATTATGTTGTCTATTAAAAATCATATCGTTCCTGCAATTCTGTATAGCCCAAACAAGTGCACATATTCCAATCCAAATACGAGACGCAGTAATATGATCAACCCCATCTAACCACGTCCCAAATAACGATTCAATGCTAACTGGAGGGGTGATGTTAAAGGCTATATGTATCGTTCTGCAAAGTAATTTCACGAGAGAGCAATCTATGAATAAGTGTTGTATTGTTTCATCATGATCACAAAAACAACATCGTGAACTGCCTACCCACCATCGCTTTAGTAAATTATTTTTGGTGAGGATCACTTGCTTGTGGGCAAACCACATAAATTTTTTAATACGCAATGAAACCTTAATCTTTCAAATATGTATCTATCTCAGGATTGGGCCAAAATTAATTAGATCCATGTAAAAAGATTTGACTGTAAACACTCCGTTTCTAGTCAACTTTCAGTGCATCGAATCGGGTTGGTCAGATAATCGAACATCTATCAATATCCGTATCAAGTGCATTCCGGCATTCCAACGCTCCCAACTAACAATCGTCTGAACTGAATATTCAAGGGTATCGATTGAAATACTGTGCCTACGTAAACCCCCTTACGTTGCACAATATTATATAGGATGAGGTATTGTATGGCTAGTGACGTCTCCCTAACCTCTCGCAAAAAAAAGACGTCTCTCTAACCATGTATCCTTCCAAAATCTTGTTGGCATCTCATTGCTAACCAAAAATTTGACCTTACGAAAGAACAAATCTTTCGTTCGCATGAGTCCCTTCTAAAATGGCAAGTCAGTTGGTCGCGCGGTGACCTAGGCTAGCACTAACGGAAGAATTGATATCATCCAGATTTCGGGTGAAAATAATTCGTCCCTACAGCACTGCTCCCAACTGAAATGTAAGTTAACACGCGGCAGTAAGATGAACATTATGCATGACCCTGCTCTCCAACAATTGTATGCTTCGCTGACTTCTTAAGCCCCTCCAAATCGTCTAGGAACTTTCTGGCGCTGGAAACCTGGTCGTCGAGCACCTGCTGAATCATCAGTTCCACGGCAGACAGCGCATCGTCCACCTTCTTCCTCTGAACCTTGATTGCACGGCGCATCTGGTACAAGTATTCTTCGAGCAGATTCTTTGCTTCCGCCCTCTCCCTCTTCTCCGCGTCTTCTGCCATGTACTCCGCCGCCTCCTCGGCCATCGTCGCGATCTCCTCCCTGCTTAGCTGCCCTTTGTCCATGAACTTCATCTGGTGCCTACGCTTGGTCGCCCTGTCTGTCGTTGTAATAACCCGATGTTGGGAGAGGATTTGAGAAGGGGATTAGGAGAGGGAGGAGAAGGGAGCAGGTGAGAAGAGAGGGCTCGGGAGAGATGGGGATCAGACTTAATCTCATTCATGCCCCGACTCAGAGTTCCACATCTGCTTAAGTAGTACTGGCCCAAGGCCACACTTGCACACACACGCTTACATGGCCGCGGCCCAACACTACAATTGTACTGAGTGCCTCGCTGTACGCTTCAGGGTTCAGTTAACTGCTGGACTGAACCTGAAGGCGTTACGGTCGCCCCTTCTTGAGCAGCTGCTTCATCTTCCCAGAGCTCGGCGTTAGGGAAACGCTTCCGAATGACGTCGTAATCTTCCCAGGTGGTTGCGTCGGCTGGCAAAGTGGACCATTGCACCCATACCTGAGTGAGGGCGGCATCTCCTTTCTTGACCATGCGGCGTTCCTGGATGGCAATGGGTTTTAGTGGCGTCGTCGTCAGATCAGGCACCTTTGGCAGCTCTGAGAAGACGGGAGTGTAGCTGGGGACGAACGGCTTGAGCTGGGAGATGTGGAAGACTGGATGAATGCGCCCGTCCGGTGGCAGCTTTAGGCGATAGGCGAGGTTGCCAACACGCTCCAGGACAGTGAATGGACCAAAGAACTTGTACGCCAGCTTGCGGCAGGGGCGGCTGGCGACGGAGACTTGGACGTAGGGCTGGAGCTTGAGGAGGACTTGGTCCCCAACGGCGAAGGAGCGCTCGGAGCGGTGCTTGTCTGCGTGCTTCTTGAAACGGTCTTGGGCTCGATTGAGATGGCCTCGCAGCATCTCAGTGTGCGCCGCCCAGTCAAGGTCGCATGTGGCTGCGTCGGTTGGCAGCTCACTGCTGAAAGCTGGGAGTCCTCCCAAGTTGGGATCCTGCCCGTACAGTGCCTTGAACGGAGAGCAGCGAAGCGAAGAGTGATGCGTTGAATTGTACCAGAACTCTGCTGCAGGAAGCCACCTACGCCATTGCTTGGGCTGGTCATTGATGGCACAGCGAAGGAACATCTCGAGGCACTGGTTCACCCGTTCGCTCTGCCCGTCCGTCTGTGGATGGTATGCTGTGGAATAGAGGAGCTTGGTACCAGCGGCTGCGAGAATTTCCCTCCACATGGCGCTTGTGAAGATCTTGTCGCGGTCAGAGACGATCATGTGCGGAACACCGTGGAGCTTGATGATGGAGTCCCAGAAGGCTCGTGCCACTTGCGTTGCATTGAAAGGATGGCGAAGGGGCACGAAGTGGGCAAACTTGGTCAAACGATCGACCACCACCATGATCGTGTCGAATCCCTCCGATGTAGGCAATCCCTCGACAAAATCCATGGTCAGGTCATGCCATGGTTCTGTCGGAATTGGCAGCGGCTGCAGCTTGCCGGCGGGGTGACGTAGCTTGCTTGAGCAGATCGAATGTCGCCTGGGTGCGCTCGTCCCAGTGGAACCCTTTCTTGGTGAGGAGCTGGGTGAGTGGCTTGGCGAGCACCCCGTAGTTGGCGACAAACTTCCGGTAGTAGCCGGTGAGGCCGAGAAACCCACGCAGCTCGGTGGCGTTGGTGGGCACGGGCCACGCTTGCATCGCGCTGGTCTTGCTTGCATCGGTAGCGACACCCTCCTTGGAGATGATGTGGCCGAGGTACTCGATGCTGGGTTGAGCGAACGTGCACTTGGACTCCTTGGCGTAGAGCTCGTGCTGCCGTAGCGTGTCGAGCACCAGCCGTAGGTGTTCCTCGTGCTCCTGCAAGTCAATGCTGAAAACTAGGATGTCATCAAGGAAGACGATCACAAACTTACGACTGTAGCTGGCAAAGATGGAGTTCATAAGGCACTGGAATGTTGCCGGCGCATTGCAGAGGCCGAACGGCATCACTTTGAAGTGGAAGTGACCATTGTGGGTCTTAAAAGCTGTCTTCTCTTCGTCCTCGGTGCGCATGCGTATTTGGTGATAGCCGGCCCGCAAGTCAATCTTGGAGAAGTAGGCGGCGCCAGCCAGCTCATCGAGAAGTTCGTCCACGACGAGAAGAGGAAATTTGTTCTTGACAGTAACTTGGTTGAGGCGACGAAAATCAATGCAGAACCTCCAACTACCGTCCTTCTTCTTCACCAGCAGGACAGGAGCAGCGTAGGGGCACATGCTGTGCACGATGACGCCGGCATCCAGCATGTCGCGCACCTGCTTCTCGATTTCATCCTTCTGCGCGGGCGCGTAATGGTAAGGGCGGGTGTTGATTGGTGGTGCGCCTGGTTCCAAATTGATCCCGTGGTCGTACTGATGGCGCGGTGGCAGAGTCTTGGGTTCGGAGAACACGTCCGCATATTCATGTAAGACTCGCTGAATGTTTGGTGGTACAGGGGCTGGTGGTGCTTTGCTCTGCGGTTCCACAGTTACCAAGGCCGCAGTCCAGATGTCATTAGCCACTTCCATACGATGAAGCTCATACGCATCGAGCTCGGAGATTGGAGGCAGGTCTTTGGTTTTGACCCCTTGTAAATGCACAAGCTTGCCCTCTGTTTCAAATGCAATCGTCTTCTCTAGCCAGTGGCAATTCATCGGACTGTGCGTGCCCAACCAATCCATGCCCAACACCCCATCATAGGCACTGAGTTGAAGCACGCGGAGATCCGTGTGGAAGGTATGCCCCGGCACCTGCCAAGAGAGCTTGCGCACGATGCGATCACAGTGCAGTCGGTGCCCATTGGCGACACGCACAGAGACTAGCGGGAGTGATTCTGTTACGGTGCCCAAGCGACTGACAAAAGCCTCACTGACGAAACTGTGTGTGATTCCGGAGTCCACCAAGAGCAGCATAACTTGGTCTCCCACCATGGCACGAAGGCGAATGGTGGAAGGGGCTTCGTCCCCGGTGACGGCATGCTGGGACAGCGAGCAACATTCAGCATCCTGGGCAGCGGGTGGCTCCAGTAATTACAAGGCGTGAACTGTGTCATCTGAGAGAATTTCCCCATAATCACCAACCTCGATCATCATCATTACTCCCGTCCTCTTGCACTGATGTTCCCGGGAGTACTTGTCCCTGCAACAAAAACAGAGGCCATTGGCGCGTCTGAAATCGCGCAGCTGACGCTCCCGGCCAAACTCGTCGCCCCCTTGACGCGGTGGCACGACCCCGCGAGCCGGAATGGGTGCTGGCGCAGCTGGTGGTGGACGTCCCACTGGTGCTGGACGGTGGCGCTGAACACGTTGTTTCTCCAACTCTTCCTCCTGTATGCGTGCTAACACGGCTGCCCGGGTGATGCTTGTTGGTGCCTGCAGCCTAACCCCAAGGCGGAGCTCATCCTTCAGACCCAAGAGAAACTGAGACAAAAAAAACTTGGGGCTGAGCGATGGATCGAGAGACAGCAAATGGTACATGCAAGTTTCAAATTGCTGCCTGTACTCCTGGACACTACCGGTCTGTTTCAGTTGGACCAGTCTGTGCATCTGAACCTCAAATTCTTCTGGCCCGAACTCTTCTTCGACTGCTGCTCTGAAACTTGGCCATGTCACCCCCGGGTGCGTCTGACGGTAAGATTGCAGCCACATAGCTGTCAGACCCTCCATGTACAAGGATGCAGTAGTGACCCAACTGTGCTGCGGCACCTTGTACAGCTCGAAGTACGAAGCACAACGCTCCAACCAGATGCGAGGGGCGTCGCCATCAAACTTGGGGAAGTCATGCTTTGGCAGTTTGGTGTGGTGGTCGCCGGCGCGGGCCGACTCTGGTGGCGCCGGTGCTCTGACAGGCAGCAACGGTGGTCCATGATTGACCAGCCGCGCGAAAGGGAGTTGCGCCGCGCCTTCAGTATACAGGGGCTCAGGAGGTGGAGGCGGGGGCGGGTGGCGGGTCGCGACGGGTGGTGTAGGGGGCGCATGGATGGATGATCCCGCATCTGCAGTGAGGCCCGATGGTGATGTGGCCCCCGCGGCGGCGGCGGTGGCTGGATCCATGGTGGGCGCCGCCTTGCGCGCCTCGTCGACATTGGCTTGGGTCAAGTCGATTTGCTTGCCTAGGTGCTTCAATTCAGTGGACACCGTCTCGTTGAAGGACGTCTGGGCCTGGAATCGCTCGTCGGCGGTTTTCTGACTTGCGTCGAGGCGGCGGATGACCGACTCGAGCAGATTCTGCAGCTTGTCGATGGTTTCTCCCATGGCGTCGAGGAGGTAGCGGGTCTGCGCCGAGGGCTTCGACGACGGCGCCGTGATCTCACTCCAAATCGGACCTAACCCCGTGCAGGATTTCGTGCAATTCGCCGAAGCAATTCGCACCTACACGGTGGATGTTACAGGTCGATCGAGAGGATACGAGATCTGCAGCCGCGTGGAAGGGGTGGGGAAAAATTTTCGGCTCTGATTACCAACTGTAATAACCCGATGTTGGGAGAGGATTTGAGAAGGGGATTAGGAGAGGGAGGAGAAGGGAGCAGGTGAGAAGAGAGGGCTCGGGAGAGATGGGGATCAGACTTAATCTCATTCATGCCCCGACTCAGAGTTCCACATCTGCTTAAGTAGTACTGGCCCAAGGCCACACTTGCACACACACGCTTACATGGCCGCGGCCTAACACTACAATTGCACTGAGTGCCTCGCTGTACGCTTCAGGGTTCAGTTAACTGCCGGACTGAACCTGAAGGCGTTACAGTCGCGTAGACTGTCAGGACACCGTCGGCATCGATGTCGAAGCACACTGGAATCTGGCGCTTGGCTCCGGTGTGAGGTCCATCACCATGATGGACACCCGAAAGCTTGAGCTCTCCGAGCAACCTGTTCTCCCTTGCAGTGGCATTCTCCCCTTGAAACACCGAGATAACGACACCTCTCTTGTGATGGGACTGGAGGGAAATGATCTGCTCCCTCCTGATGGGAATTGTAGTGTTCTTTGGGACGATCACAGTCATGATGCCATCTCCAGACTCTTCGACGCCGAGCGAGTGCGGCGTGGCGTCCAGTAGGAACAGGTCCAGCAAGTCACCGGCGGGCACGTGGCTGGCCATGGCGCCGAGGATGGCAGCTCCGCGGGCCACCGCCTCCTCGGGATTGATGTCTGGGCAGAGCTCTTTCCCATCAAACAAGTCCTGAAGCATACGCCGCACGCGCGGGATTCGAGGGGACCCGCCGACGAGGACGACGTCGTGCACGTCACTCCGCCGGATCGTTGCGTTGCCGAGGCACTTTTTAATGGGGTCCAAGCACTTGCAGAAGAGGTCTAAGTTGAGGTCCTCGAACTGGTCGCGCGTGATGGCCGTGCGGAAGTCGATGCCGTCGAGCAAACAGTCGATCTCGATGGCAGCCCAGGTCGCCGACGAGAGCGTCCTCTTCGCGTGCTCGCAGGCTGCCCTCAGCCTCACCAGAGCTCTCGCGCTGCCACTGACATCCTTATTGTACTCTGCCTTGAACTGATCGGCCAAGTGCTCGACCATGCGGCTGTCGAAATCCTCGCCGCCGAGATGGGGTTCACCGGCGGTTGCCAGGACCGTGATCTTGCCAGCCGCAACCGCGAGGAGCGCCACGCTGGTGGTACCACCTCCAAGGTCGAATACGAGCACGTTTTTCGCCTCCGTGCTTTCGTGGAGGCCATAGGCGATGGCCGCGGCCACGGGCTCGTGGACGATGCCGATGACGTTCAGGCCCGCGACGGCGAAGGCGTCCTTGGTAGCACGACGCTGCAGGATGTCGAACGACACGGGGACCGTGACCACGGCGTCCGTGACGGGGGCGCCGAGGTAGGCCTCGGCGTCCCCCTTCATCTTCCCGAGCAGCATCGACCCGATCTCCTCAGCGGCAACTAGCTTCGGCTTGCGCTTGTAGTTCGCCGCGATCATTGGCTTGTCGCCGCGGCCGGCGGTGACCTTGAACGGCCACAGCTTCGTGTCGGACTGCACGGACGCGTCACTGAATCTCCTTCCCATCAATCGCTTGGTACCTAGCGCACAGAACCAGTTATACATTCGTGAAGCCGGGACAATGTTATGTTCCAGAACTACTCCAACTAAGAAGAGATAATGTGCACTCACCGAAGATGGTGTTGGCGGGGTTCCGGGCGGCCTGGTTCTTGGCCGCGTCACCGACGAGCCTCTCCGTGTCGGTAAACGCGACGTATGACGGCGTTGTCCGGCCGCCGTGTTCGTTGGTTAGGATCTCCACGCGGCCTTGCCGGTACACGCCGACGCACGACCAAGCAGTCCCGAGGTCGATGCCCATCACGGCGCCGCCCAGCTCATCACCCGTCTCCGTCATCGCAACTGAAGGGAGCTGAAGCGATGCACTTGCCGACGAGAGGCAACGCCAAACAACTGATGAGACTAATTTAATACTAATGGGAGCTCTGGGAAGATAAACCGAAAAGGTTGCACTACTCCACGAAGAGACGGCGCATCGATCTCTACAGAGCTCGTACTAATATCCGTAATAAAAGCACCGTGTGCTTTCGTCTTTTTTAAATTACGTATAACAATTGGAATCAAAACAGAGCTATTGTGCGCCATGTACGGGTGACTCCATGACGGAGCTCTCGAGGTCACGTCATCAAGCTTCAGAAAGGCACCGGGAACACGGGGGAAAGGATCCAAGTGCGTACAAACCTCGTACGTACTAGTAGTCAATAACATTCGGGAGAACACATGGGCCCGTCGCCCTTTCAAGTTTGAATCGGGATCTGAGATCTTTTAACCAAGCCCTTTTAGCTAAACAAGCGTGGTGGTTATTGGTTTATCCAGACTCGTTGTGTGCTAAGCTGATGAAGGCAAAGTATTATCCTCAGGGATACATTCTTGATACGGTGTTTCCGCAGTCTACATTAGTGACTTGACAAGGTATGATGCATGGTCTGGAACTATTTAAGAAGGGAATCATTTGGCGGGTGGGTGATAGATCTAGCATTAATATTTGGAGGGATAATTGGTTATCCAGGAGCTCTGGTCTTAAAATTTCAGCTAAAAGGCACAATACTAGATTGAAGTGGGTCTTTGATTTGTTCTTGAGCGGGAGAAAGGTTTGGGATAAAAACTTGATCAAGTATCTTTTCTATCCCAATGATGCAGAGCAGATTCTTGAGATTCATATTCACACCTTTAGGGATGGAGATTTTATTGCGTGGCACTATGAGAAGAATTGTTTTTTTCAGTTAAAAATGCGTATAATTTTGCACTTAAATTGAAGGATAGTCAGGCGAACCAAACGGAGAAAGAAGACTTTGGAATCTAGTTTGCAAAGCTAACATTCCTCAGAAAATAAGGATCTTTGCATGGCATGTCGCATCCGATAGCTTGGCGGTCCAGACTAATAGAGTGAAACACCACCAGATTACCTCGGGTATGTGCTCTATTTGTGGAGTAGAAGATGAAAGTTCTTTTCATGCTCTCGTTACTTGTTCAAAGGCTCGTGCTCTGCGATTGGCTTTGAGAGAGTTGTGGAATTTTCGTGATGAAGATTTGTTCAAATCCTCGGGACCAGATTGGCTTTTGATTTTGTTGGATCATTTGAGCTTGCAACAACGAGAGAAGATTTTGTTTCTTTTCTGGCGAGCTTGGCACTTGAGAAATGATTTAATTTTTTAAAAGGGGAAGGAATCCATTGCTGCTTCTGCAATTTTTGTGAACAATTATTGGTCTTCTTTTACGTCTTGTCACGACACTATTGAGGTTGGTCCTAGTAACAAAGGTAAAGGAAAAATGGGAGGAGCGATATCTGTTTCGGCACCAGTACAAAATCATGTGTTGTGGATACCTCCCCCAGATGATTATATCAAGATCAATGTCGATGCCAGCTATATGGAAAGTACTAATGTCGCCAGTGTGGGGGTGGTCGCTAGAAACTCGTCCGGTGAAGTTATTATTTCTTCGTGGGACTTTCTGGGCCAGTGTTCCAGCGTAAATGAAGCTGAATTGCGCGCATGCCTGGTAGGCCTTTATATCGGTATCACTCTTCACCAGTCCATTATTTTGGAGACTGATTGTGCTTTTGTTCGTTCTTTCCTTGCAAATGAGAAACTTGACAGGTCTCCTCTCGTTGATCTGAAAAAAGAAGCCTTAAGTATTTCCAGGATGATCAAGAACTTTAAAATTGCAAAAATCAATCGGCTAGCCAATGGGGTGGCTCACGAAAAATTGTGAAGTTTAGCTTTATTAGTAGGTCTGATGGGATTCTTCTTAATAGTGTTCCGCCCTGCGTGGCCAATTTTGTAATGAACGATTGTAATAACCTTTTTACTTAATTAATATATAGGGGTTTTCAAAAAAAAGTTTTATTGGGATGGTCGCATTAGGAAGGTTTTGTAGACATAGTCAAGAACATTTGGGAGAAGACCGTTGTTGGTCGTACACCCATTCAAAGATGAAACTTTAAAATAAGGGCCATGAGACAACACCTCTCTGGATGGGTGAAACACACCAATGGGATGTATAAAAAAGAAAAACAGCGTCTCTCTACAATTATTAATGACCTTGATAAAATTGCAGAGACGCGCATCTTATCTCAATAAAAGATTGATTTGAAAAATCAATCCAATGAGAAGGTTGCAAGTCTTTTGTGAGGAGAGGAAATCAAAAATTACCAAAGTTCCAAAGCCGATTTCATCTTGATGGGAGATAGTAATACAAGATACTTCCAATTGGTTGTCAATGGTCAACATAGGAAGAAACGTATTTATAGTCTGCGATAAGAGGAAGGGCGGATTGAAGGTAATGAGGATCTCAAAAGGTATATCACTAGCTACTACAAATCTCTGTTCAGGCCGCCAAATGAAAGGAATCTCACCCTTGACGAGAACCGAACAGATGATATTCCTCAAGTCACGGCAGAAGAGAATGACATCCTCACCACATATTTCTCAGAAGAGGAGGTGAGAGCAGTGGTGTTCCAATTGGAACATAACAAAGCTCCAGGACCAGATGGCTTCACCGCAGAATTCTATCAGAACTCCTAGGATATCATCAAGTTTGACCTTTTGGGGTTGTTCCATTGTCTTCATGCCGGCCGACTTGACCTATTCAGGCTGAATTTTGGCGAGATTATTTTATTGCCGAAGATTAAGGAGGCTGAGCGGATCCAACAATATAGACCCATATGCCTACTTAATGTCAGCTTCAAGATTTTCACCAAAGTAGCTACGAATAGGTTAAACTTGATAACTGACCATGTTGTCCGACCTTCTCAAACGGCATTCATGCAAGGGTGAAATATACTCGATGGCGTAGTAATCCTACATGAGATCGTTCATGAGATGCACCGGAAAAACATGAGTGGAGTATTATTCAAAATTGACTTTGAAAAAGCCTATGATAAGGTTAAATGGTCTTTC
Source organism: Triticum aestivum (assembly GCF_018294505.1). Taxonomy (NCBI): domain Eukaryota; kingdom Viridiplantae; phylum Streptophyta; class Magnoliopsida; order Poales; family Poaceae; genus Triticum; species Triticum aestivum. Next base: position 488,228,076 of record NC_057801.1, on the reverse strand, counting down.
CTCCAACAGGCCTTAAGGATGAAAGGTTTCTCCAATAAATGGCATCAATGGATCCAAAATTTTGTAACTGGAGGTAGTGTGGCCATCAAAGTCAATAATGATGTAGGCCATTACTTTCAGACAAAAAAGGACTACGACAGGGTGACTCCATCTCCCCAATGTTATTTAACATTGTTGCTGACATGTTGGCCATTTTGATTGAGCGCGAAGCAGGATGGACAGATTGTAGGAGTAGTGCCACACCTTGTGGACGGTGGCCCTCTCTATTCTCCAATATGCCGATGACATAGTTCTTTTTATGGAACATGACCTGGACAAGGCTCGAAACCCGAAACTCTAGCTTTCAGCATTTGAGAAAATGTCGGGTCTTAAAATTAACTTTCATAAAAGCGAACTTTTCTGCTTTGGAGAAGTCGTTGACGCAGCAGCCGATTATGCTGACCTATTTGGTTGCCCACATGGGCATTTCCTGATTAAATATCTGGGAATAACGATTCATTATTGGTGTCTCACCATTGCGGAGTGGAAGCATGTAGAGGAGCGGCTAGAGAAACGGTTGAGTAGCTGGAAAGGTAAGCTTCTCTCTATTGGAGGACGGCTGATTTTGATTAACTCTGTCCTCACAAATATGGTTCTCTATATGCTTTCTTTCTTCCAACTCCCAAAAGGGGTCCTTCAAAGATTTTCAAAGACTGCACTATTTTAGATCCAGATTCTTTTGACAAGGAGACGGGGAAAAGAAAAAAATAGACTAGTGATACGTCTCCAATGTGTTTATAACTTTTTATTGTTTCATGCTATTATATTATTCAACTTGGATGTTTTATATGCATTATTATGCTATTTTATATCATTTTTTGGGACTAATCCTATTAACCTAGTGACCAGTGCCAGTTGTTGTTTTTCCTTGTTTTTGTCTTTTACAGAAAATCAATACCAAACGGAGTCCAAACGGAACGAAACTTTTTGACGATTTTCTTGGACCAGAAGACACCCACGAAGCTTCGGGAGGAGGCCAGAAGAGCCACAGATGAGCCACAAGCTCACCAGGCGCGCCCTAGGGGGCGCCCTATGAGCTTGTGCCCCCGGTAGCCCTCTAACCCTAATCTCAGCTCTATAATATACCCAAATAATCCCAGTATTGTTGGGGAACATAGTAATTTCAAAAAGTTTCCTACGCACACACAAGATCATGGTGATGCATAGCAACGAGAGGGGAGAGTGTGTCCACATACCCTCGTAGACCGAAAGCGGAAGCGTTAGAACAGCGTGGTTGATGTAGTCGTACGTCTTCACGGCCCGACCGATCAAGCACCAAAACTACGGCACCTCCGAGTTCTAGCACACGTTCAGCTCGATGACGTCCCTCGAACTCTGATCCAGCCGAGTGTCGAGGGAGAGTTTCGTCAGCACGACGGCGTTGTGACGATCTTGATGTTCTACTGTCGCAGGGCTTCGCCTAAGCACCGCTTCAATATTATCGAGGAGGACTATGGTCGAGGGGGGCACCGCACACGGCTAAGAGATCAAGAGATCAATTCTTGTGTACATGGGGTGCCCCCCTGCCCCCGTATATAAAGGAGCAAGGGGGGAGGCGGCCGGCCAAGGAGGAGGGCGTGCCAAGGGGGGAGTCCTACTCCCACTGGGAGTAGGACTCCTCCTTCCCTTGTTGGAGTAGGAGAGAAGGAAAGAGGGGGAGAGGAGGAAGGAAAAAGGGGATGCATCCCTTGTCCAATTCAGACCAGAGGGGGGCTGCACGCCTCCTTCCTTTCTTCCTCTCTCCTCTATTCCCGTATGGCCAATAAGGCCCATATACTCCCCGGCGAATTCCCGTAACTCTCCGGTACTCCGAAAAATACCCGAATCACTCGGAACCTTTCTAAAGTCCGAATATAGTCGTCCAATATATAGATCTATACGTCTCGACCATTTCAAGACTCCTCGTCATGTCCCCGATCTAATCCGGGACTCCGAACTCCTTCGGTACATCAAAACTCATAAACTCATAATATAACTCTCATCGAAACCTTAAGCGTGCGGACCCTACGGGTTCGAGAACAATGTAGACATGACCGAGACACGTCTCCGGTCAATAACTAATAGCGGAACCTGGATGCTCATATTGTCTCCCACATATTCTACGAAGATCTTTATCGGTCAAACCGTATAACAACATACGTTGTTCCCTTTGTCATCGATATGTTACTTGCCCGAGATTTGATGGTCGGTATCTCAATACCTGGTTCAATCTCGTTACCGGCAAGTCTCTTTACTCGTTCTGTAATACATCATCCCGCAACTAACTAATTAGTTGCAATGCTTGCAAGGCTTATAGTGATGTGCATTACCGAGTGGGCCCAGAGATACCTCTCCGACAATTGGAGTGACAAATCCTAATCTTGAAATACGCCAACCCAACAAGTACCTTCGGAGACACCTGTAGAGCACCTTTATAATCACCCAGTTACGTTGTGACGTTTGGTAGCACACAAAGTGTTCCTCCGGTAAAAGAGAGTTGCATAATCTCATAGTCACAGGAACATGTATAAGTCATGAAGAAAGCAGTAGCAACATACTAAACGATCAAGTGCTAAGCTAACGGAATGGGTCAAGTCAATCACATCATTCTCTCAATGATGTGATCCCGTTAATAAAATGACAACTCTTTTGTCCATGGCTAGGAAACATAACCATCTTTGATAAACGAGCTAGTCAAGTAGAGGCATACTAGTGACACTCAGTTTGTCTATGTATTCGCACATGTATCATGTTTCTGGTTAATACAATTCTAGCATGAATAATATACATTTATCATGAAATAAGGAAATAAATAATAACTTTATTATTGCCTCTAGGGCATATTTCCTTCAGTCTCCCACTTGCACTAGAGTCAATAATCTAGTTCACATCATCATGTGATTTAACACCAATATTCATATCTGTATATGATTAACACCCATAGTTCACATCGTCATGTGACCAACACCCAAAGGGTTTACTAGAGTCAATAATCTAGTTCACATAGCTATGTGATTAACACCCTGATGTCTACTACACAACCTTCTTCTTGTAGACGTTGTTGGGCCTGCAAGTGCACAGGTTTGTAGGACAGTAGCAAATTTCCCTCAAGTGGATGACCTAAGGTTTATCAATCCATAGGAGGCGTAGGATGAAGATGGTCTCTCTCAAACAACCCTGCAACCAAATAACAAAGAGTCTCTTGTGTCCCCAACACACCCAATACAATGGCAAATTGTATAGGTGCACTAGTTCGGCGAAGATATGGTGATACAAGTGCAATATGGATGGTAGATAAAGGTATTTGTAATCTGAAATTATAAAAACATCAAGGTAGCAAGCGATAAAAGTGAGCGTAAATGGTATTGCAATGGTAGGAAACAAGGCCTAGGGTTCATACTTTCACTAGTGCAAGTTCTCTCAACAATAATAACATAGATAGATCATATAACAATCCCTCAACATGCAACAAAGAGTCACTCCAAAGACACTAATAGCGGAGAACGAATGAAGAGATTATGGTAGGGTACGAAACCACCTCAAAGTTATTCTTTCGGATCAATCTATTCAAGAGTTCGTACTAGAATAACACCTTAAGACACAAATCAACCAAAACCCTAATGTCACCTAGATACTCCATTGTCACCTCAAGTATCCGTGGGCATGATTATACGATATGCATCACACAATCTCAGATTCATCTATTCAACCAACACAAAGTACTTTAAATACTGCCCCAAAGATTCTACCGGAGAGTCAAGAACGTGTGCCAACCCCTATGCATAGGTTCATGGGCGGAACCCGCAAGTTGGTCACCAAAACATACATCAAGTGGCACATGATATCCCATTGTCACCACAGATAAGCACGGCAAGACATACATCAAGTGTTCTCATAAAAGACTCAATCCGATAAGATAACTTCAAAGGGGAAACTCAATTCATCACAAGAGAGTAGAGGGGGAGGAACATCACAAGACCAACTACAATAGCAAAGCTCGGGATACATCAAGATCGTGCCATAGAGGGAACACGAGAGGGAACACGAGAGAGAGAGATCAAACACATAGCTACTGGTACATACCCTTATCCCCGAGGGTGAACTACTCCCTCCTCGTCATGGATAGCACCGGGATGATGAAGATGGCCACCGGTGATGGGTTCCCTCTCCGGCAGGGTGCCGGAACGGGCTCCCGAGAGGTTTTTAGTGGCTACAAAGGCTTGCAGCGGTAGAACTCCCGATCTATCTTGATTTTTGATGGTTTTAGGGTACGTAGGCTTATGTAGGCGAAAGAAGTCAGTCGGGGGGGGTGCTTGAGGGGTCCACGAGACAGGGGGCCGCGCCCTGTAGGGGGAGGGCTATTTCCTGGGCTCCTCGAGGATCTTCTGACTTGATCTCCAAGCCTCCAGGATGATAATCTTCCAAAAAAACACCTTGCCGAAGGTTTCATTCCGTTTGGACTCCGTTTGATATTCCTTTTCTTCGAAATACTGAACAGGCAATAAAACAGCAATATGGGCTGGGCCTCTGGTTAATAGGTTAGTCCCAAAAGTAATATAAAAGTGTATAATAAAGCCCATAATCATTCAAAACAGATAATAAAATAGCATGAATGCTTCATAAATTATAGATACATTGGAGATGTATCAGCATCCCCAAGCTTAATTCCTACTCGTCCTCGAGTAGGTAAATGATAAACAAAGAATTTATGAAGTGTGAATGCTAGAGGTGCACAAGTTTGATCAACAATAATTTCAATCACCTTTACTAGCATCATTATATGTCATAATAGTAGTTTAACTCGTAAAACTTTTCACGAACTAGTAACAAGCAATTCACATGTCAAAGCATAGACCATAAACTTTCTTGAAAACTAGCAAACTTCATTCTTAGTCATCAAACAATTGCAATTCATCTTACTTTCAGGAAGAGTCTATGTCAGAGCTTTGATTTAGCAAACTTCACATACTCAACTATCATATAGTCTTCTACAATTGCTAACACTCACGCAATACTTGTGGTTATGAAGTTTTAATCAGACACAGAGAAAGATTGGGGCTTATAATGTTGCCTCCAAACGTATTCACCTTTGGGTGATGTCAACAATAATAGTTCATGCTAACGTACATCCAATTGGATATATATATATATATATATATATATATATATATCAGGATCACCCTAACACAAAGTGCTTGCCAAAGGATAAAATGAAAAAGGAAAGGTGAAGATCACCTTGACTATTGCATAAAGTAAAAGACATAAAGTAAAAGATAGGCCCTTCATAGAGGGAAGCATAGGTTGTCATGCGCTTTTAGGGTTGGATACACAAAATCTTAATGCGAAAGAACGTCACTTTATATTGCCCCTTGTATATGGACCTTTATTATGTAGTCCGTCGCTTTTATTGCTTCCATAACTAGTTCGTCAAAGCTTGTTTTCTCCACACTAATAAGTCATGCATATTTAGAGAGCAATTTTTATTGCTTGCACCGATGACAACTTACTTGAAGGATCTTACTCAATCCATAGGTAGGTATGGTGGACTCTCATGGCAAAAACTGGGTTTAAGGATATTTGGAAGCACAAGTAGTATCTCTACTTGGTGCTAGGAATTTTTGGCTAGCATGAGGGGGAAAGGCAAACTCAACATGTTTGAATGATCCATGACAATATACCTCAACTGAGATGTGAGAAAACATAACCCATTACGTTGTCTTCCTTGTCCAACATCAACTCTTTAGCATGTCATACATAATGAGTGCTCACAATTATAAAAGATGTCTATGATAATATATTTATATGTGAAATCTCTCTTCCTTCAATATTCTTTCATGAATTGTTCAAATGACTAATACAATGCTTGCTAACCGTCAATAAATTTACAACCTCTACTTCTTAGATGTGAAGTCATTGCTCCCCATGGAATAAGCAAATGAGGCATATATAATTTCAGATTTATGACAATCAACTCATTCAACAATTTACTCATAGGATATAAGTGAAGCACACAAGCAAATGACAAACTACTCCAAAAAGATATAAGTGAATATCAATGAGTAGCTAAATAATTATGCAACTATGTGACGACTCTCTCTCATTAAATAATTTCAGATCTTGGTATTTTATTCAAACAGCAAGCAAAGCAAAACAAAATGACAATGCAAGGATAGCATAACTCATGTGAAGAAGCAAAAACTTAGGCTCAACCGATACTAACCGATAGTTGTTGAAGAAGAAAGGTGGGATGCCTACCTGGGCATCCCCAAGCTTAGATGCTTGAGACTTCTTGAAATATTATCTTGGGGTGCCTTGGGCATCCCCAAGCTTGAGCTTTTGTGTCTCCTTAATTCCTCTCATATCATGGTTTTTCTATTTCTTATCAAAAGCTTCATTCACAACAAACTCAACAAGAACTCGTGAGATAGGTTAGTATAAACCAATGCAAAACCTTATCATTTTCTACTGTAACATATTACTAACATTATTATTAAACATTTAATACTAAATGTCTCTGCATATTTAATACTCCTATCCTCAAATAGAATCATTAAACAAGCAAACATATGCAAACAATGCAAACATAACAGCAATCTGTCAAAACAGTATAGTCTGTAAAGAATGCAAGATTCATCATACTTCCCTAACTCCAAAAATTATAAGAAAAATAATACGCTGTAGAATAGTTATCATATCTCATTATGCAAAAATATTCAACATTATATCACTCTCTGAATTTTCTAGGGAATTTTTGCAACAGCGGTAAACTTTCTGTTTTGAAACAGCAAACTGTATACATGCTAAATAAGCATGGCAAAGGCTATCCTTGACCTTTTTATTGAAACTAAAGATGCAAAACATTATTATAACTAACAGCAAGCAAACACTAACAAAATAAAATGATGCTCCAAGTAAAACACATATCATCTGGTGAATAAAAATATAGCTCCAAGTAAAGTTACCGATGAACGAGGACGAAAGAGGGGATGCCTTTCGGGGCATCCCCAAGCTTAGGCTCTTGGTTGTCCTTGAATATTACCTTGGGGTGCCTTGGGCATCCCCAAGCTTAGTATCTTTCCAATCCTTATTCCATAGTCCATCGAATCTTTACCCAAAACTTGAAAACTTCAACCACACAAAACTCAAAAACAAAACTCGTAAGCTCCGTTAGTATAAGAAAATAAAACCACCACTTAGGTACTGTAATGAACTCATTCTAAATTCATATTGGTGTAATATCTACTGTAATACAATTTATCTATGGTTCATAACACTTAATACTAGCCATAGATTCATCAAAATAAGCAAACAACACATAGAAAATAGAATCTGTCAAAAACAGAACAGTCTGTAGTAATCTGTATCAAACGTATGCTTATGGAACTCAAACAATTCTGAACTAAATTTGTGGACCTTAGGAATTTGTCTATTAATCATCTTCAAAAAGAATCAACCAAAAATCACTCTCCAGTAAAAAATGGCATCTATTCTCGTGAGCGCTAAAGTTTCTGTTTTCTACAGCAAGATCACATAAACTTCACCCAAGTTTTTCCAAAGGTTCTACTTGGCACTTTATTGAAACAAAAGCTATAAAAGATGATTACTATAGTAGCATAATCATGTGGATACACAAAAACAGTAAGGATAAATATTGGGTTGTCTCCCAACAAGAGCTTTTCTTTAATGCCTTTCTACCTAGGCATGATGATGACAATGATGCTCACATAAAAGATAAGAGTTGAAACATAAAGAGAGCATCATGAAGAATATGACTAGCACATTTAAGCCTAACCCACTTCCTATGCATAGGGATTTTTTGAACAAACAACTTATGGGAACAATAATCAACTAGCATAGGAAGGTAAAACAAGCATAACTTCAAGATTTTCAACACGTAGAGAGGAAACTTGACATTATTGCAACTCCTACAAGCATATATTCCTCCCTAATAATAATTTTCAGTATAATCATGAATGAATTCAACAATATAACCAGCACCTAAAGCATTGTTTTATGATCTTCAAGCATATAAAATTTACTACTCTCCACATAAGCAAAATTCTTCTCATTCGAAATGGTGGAAGTATCATAAGAGACTTGAACACTAAAAATTGTTTCCACATTAAAAAAGTAATGTTCAGAAAAAGGGTAATCATAATCATGGCAAGTTTTAATATAATCATCACTACTTTTTATAGCATAAGTTTCATCACAATAATCATCATAAGTAGCAACTTTGTTCTCATCATAATCGATTGAAACCTCTCCCAAGATAGTGGAATCACTAAATAAAGTTGACACTCTTCCAAACCCACTTTCATCAATATAATCATCATAGGTACAAGGCATGCTATCATCATAATGACTTTGCATATCAAAACTTGGGATGCTAAAAATATCATCTTCATTAAACATAGCATCCCCAAGCTTGGGACAAACATTAATTTCAGCAAATATATTCTCAAATATTTCATCCTCATCAAACATAGCTTCCCCAAGCTTGGGCCCTTTCATATCATAAGCATAATCACTCTCATCATTAAAAATATGGATAGCACCAATAGTAAAGCAATTATCATCATCACAATGAGTAGTAGGAGCAACATCATTTGGGAGGGATGCCTTTTTACCTTTGTTGCTCCTTCTTTTCTTTTTCTTCTTCACATTATGTGTGGGTTCAACCTTCCTTTTTGAGCTCCTTATTGACGAGATTGGTTGAATAGAAAGCTCCTCCTCGTTGCCTGATTCATCATAAGAAATAATAGGAGGATATTGGGAAGTCTCTTCCCTTTCATTAGTATTCTCATCATCTTCTATTTGCTTTCTTTTCTTTAGGTAATTGGCAATATAAGGATTTTCAATGCAATTCTCCGCACAAAACATATAAATCTTTTCTAGATCAATATCAAGGAATTTCTTATGGGCAAATTCTGGAAGATCCTTAAGTAAATGTTTCAATTCTTCATAACCCAAAAGTAAACTAAGTTCATTGTAATGTGCAAGGGATATCAAATCATCACAAATTTTGGACACGATTCGATCATGAAACAATTTGCATTGGAGATGTAAATGACCACATTCATTGCAAAGTTCACAAGTACGGCAAAGGAATTTTAAATTTTCAGCACTCACATCTAGCCTTTATTACAACCATTTAGTTTCTAAATGCTTATGCTTCTTGCAATAAATATCTTCTCTATTAGGTGTGTTCATGCAATCATGCACTCCACAAAAGTTGACATTCTCATAAGAGATATTTTCATCATGACTAGAGCAATCATCATTAATACTATGGATATTCAAGGAGTTCATACTAAGAACATTGCAATCATGCTCATCATTCAAAGATTTAGTATCAAGCATTCTAATGCATTCTTCTTCTAGCACTTGAGCACAATTTTCCTTTCCATCAAACTCACGAAAGATATTAAAAAGACAAAGCGTACGAGACAAACTTAACTCCATTTTTTGTAGTTTTCTTTTATAAACTAAACTAGTGATAAAACAAGAAACAAAAACATTTGATTGCAAGATCTAAAGATATACCTTCAAGCGCTAACCTCCTCGGCAACGGCGCCAGAAAAGATCTTGATGTACACTACACAACCTTCTTCTTATAGACGTCGTTGGACCTGCAAGTGCACAGGTTTGTAGGACAGTAGCAAATTTCCCTCAAGTGGATGACCTAAGGTTTATCAATCCGTAGGAGGCGTAGGATGAAGATGGTCTCTCTCAAACAACCCTGCAACCAAATAACAAAGAGTCTCTTGTGTCCCCAACACACCCAATACAATGGCAAATTGTATAGGTGCACTAGTTCGGCGAAGAGATGGTGATACAAGTGCAATATGGATGGTAGATAAAGGTATTTGTAATCTGAAATTATAAAAACAGCAAGGTAGCAAGCGATAAAAGTGAGCGTAAACGGTATTGCAATGGTAGGAAACAAGGCCTAGGGTTCATACTTTCACTAGTGCAAGTTCTCTCAACAATAATAACATAGATAAATCATATAACAATCCCTCAACATGCAACAAAGAGTCACTCCAAAGACACTAATAGCGGAGAACGAACGAAGAGATTATGGTTGGGTACGAAACCACCTCAAAGTTATTCTTTCGGATAAATCTATTCAAGAGTTCGTACTAGAATAACACCTTAAGACACAAATCAACCAAAACCCTAATGTCACCTAGATACTCCATTGTCACCTCAAGTATCCGTGGGCATGATTATACGATATGCATCACATAATCTCAGATTCATCTATTCAACCAACACAAAGTACTTCAAAGAGTGCCCCAAAGATTCTACCGGAGAGTCAAGAACGTGTGCCAACCCCTATGCATAGGTTCATGGGCGGAACCCGCAAGTTGGTCACCAAAACATACATCAAGTGGCACATGATATCCCATTGTCACCATAGATAAGCACGGCAAGACATACATCAAGTGTTCTCATAAAAGACTCAATCCGATAAGATAACTTCAAAGGGGAAACTCAATTCATCACAAGAGAGTAGAGGGGGAGAAACCTCATAAGATCCAACTACAGTAGCAAAGCTCGGGATACATCAAGATTGTGCCATAGAGGGAACAGGAGAGAGAACACGAGAGAGAGAGATCAAACACATAGCTACTGGTACATACCCTCAGCCCCGAGGGTGAACTACTCCCTCCTCGTCATGGATAGCGCCGGGATGATGAAGATGGCCACCGATGATGGGTTCCCCCTTCGGCAGGGTGCCAGAACGGGCTCTCGAGAGGTTTTTGGTGGCTACAGAGGCTTGCGGCGGCGGAACTCCTGATCTATCTTGATTTTTGATGGTTTTAGGGTACGTAGGCTTATATAGGCGAAAGAAGTCGGTCGGGGGGTGCTCGAGGGGTCCACGAGACAGGGGGGCGCGCCCTGTAGGGGGGCGCGCCCCCTATCTCCTGGGCTCCTCGAGGATCTTCTGACTTGATCTCCAAGCCTCCAGGATGATAATCTTCCAAAAAAACACGTTGCTGAAGGTTTCATTCCGTTTGGACTCCGTTTGATATTCCTTTTCTTCGAAATACTGAAACAGGCAATAAAACAACAATATGGGCTGGGCCTCCGGTTAATAGGTTAGTCCCAAAAGTAATATAAAAGTGTATAATAAAGCCCATAATCATTCAAAACAGATAATAAAATAGCATGAATGCTTCATAAATTATAGATACGTTGGAGACGTATCACACCCAAAGAGTACTAAGGTATGATCATGTTTTGCTCGTGAGAGAAGTTTAGTCAACGGGTCTGTCACATACAGAGTCGTATGTATTTTGCAAATATTCTATGTCTTCAATGCTCTGCACAGAGGTACTCTAGCTAATTGCTCCCACTTTCAATATGTATCCAGATTGAGACTTAGAGTCATCTGGATCAGTGTAAAAGTTTGCACAGATGTAACTTTTACGACGAACTCTTTTATCACCTCCATATTCAAGAAACATCTCGTTAGTCCTCACTAAGGATATTCTTGACCGCTGTCCAGTGATCTACTATTAGATCAAAATTGTATTCCTTTGCCAAACTCAGAGCAAGGTATACAATAGGTCTGGTACACAGCATAGCATACTTAATAGAACCTATGACTGAGGCATAGGGAATGACTTTTCATTCTCTTTCTATTTTCTGCCATGGTCGGGTTTTGAGTCTTACTCAACTTCACACCTTGCAACAGAAGCAAGAACTCCTTCTTTGACTGTTCCATTTTGAAGTACTTCAAAATCTTATCAAGGTATGTACTCATTGAAAAATCTTATCAAGCGTCTTGATCTATCTATATAGATCTTGATGCTCAATGTGTAAGCAGCTTCACCGAGGTCTTGCTTAGAAAAACTCTTTTCAAACACTCCTTTATGCTTTACAAAAAATTCTACATCATTTCCGATCAATAATATGTCATTCACATATACTTATCAGAAAGGCTGTAGTGCTCCCACTCACTTTCTTGTAAATACAAGCCTTTCCAAAAGTCTGTATAAAACCATATGCTTTGATCAACTCATCAAAGCATACATTCCAACTCCGAGATGCTTGCACCAGTCCATTGATGGATCACTGGAGCTTGCACATTTTGTTAGCACCTTTAGGATTGACAAAACCTTCTAGTTGCATCATATACAACTCTTCTTTAATAAATCCATTAAGGAATCCAGTTTTGTCATCCATTTGCCAGATTTCATAAAATGTGGCAATTGCTAACATGATTCGGACAAACTTAAGCATCGATACAAGTGAAAAATCTCATCATATTCAACACCTTGAACTTGTCGAAAACCTTTCGCAACAAGTCGAGCTTAGTAGATAGTAACACTACTATCAGTGTATGTCTTCCTCTTGAAGATCCATTTACTTTATGTGGCTCTCCGATCATCGGGCAATTCCACCAAAGTCCATAGTTTGTTCTCATACATGGATCCCATCTCAGATTTCATGGCCTCAAGCCATTTCGTGGAATCTGGGCTCATCATCGCTTCCTCATAGTTCGTAGGTTCATCATGGTCTAGTAACATGACTTCAGAATAGGATTACTGTACCACTCTGGTGCGGATCTTAATCTGGAAGATCTACAAATTTTGGTAGTAACTTGATCTGAAGTTTCATGATCATCATCAATAGCTTCCTCACTAATTGGTGTAGGAATCACTGGAACTAATTTATGTGATGAACTACTTTTCAATTCGGGAGAAGGTACAATTACCTTATCAAGCTCTACTTTCCTCCCACTCACTTCTTTCGAGAGAAACTCCTTCTCTAGAAAGGATCCATCTTAGCAACGAATAACTTGCCTTTAGATCTATGATAGAAGGTGTACCCAATAGTTACCTTTGGATATTCTATGAAGATGCACTTCTCCGATTTGGGTTCGAGCTTATCAGGTTGAAACCTTTTTCACATAAGCATCGCAGCCACAAATTTTAAGAAATGACAACTTTGGTTTCTTGCCAAACCACAGTTGATAAGACGTCGTCTCAACAAATTTTGATGGTGCCCTATTTAAAGTGAATGCAGTTGTCTCTAATGCATAACCCCATAACGATAGTGATAAATCGATAAGAGACATCACAGATCGCACCATATCCAATAAAGTGCGGTTACGACGTTCGAACACACCATAACGCTATGGTTTTCCATGTGGCATGAGTTGTGAAACTATTCCACATTGTTTTATATGAAGTCCAAACTCGTAACTCAAATATTCTTCTCCCCGATCAGATCGTAGAAACTTTATTTTCTTGTTACAATGATTCTTCACATCACTCTGAATTTCTTTGAACATTTCAAATGTTTTAGACTTGTGTTTCATTAAGTAGATATACCCATATCTGCTCAAATCATCTGTGAAGGTCAGAAAATAACGATACTCGCCACGAACATCAACACTCATTGGATCACATACATCGGTATGTATTATTTCCAATAAATCAGTAGCTCGTTCCATTGTTCCGAAGAACGGAGGTTTAGTCATCTTGCCCAAAAGGCACGGTTCGCAAGCATCAAATGATTCATAATCAAGTGATTCCAAAAACCCATCAGCATGGAGTTTCTTCATGCGCTTTACACCGATATGACCCAAACGGCAGTGCCACAAATAAGTTGCACTATCATTATCAACTTTGCATCTTTTGGCATCAATATTATGAATATGTGTATCACTACGATCGAGATCCAACAAACTATTTTCATTGGGTGTATGACCATTGAAGGTTTTATTCATATAAACAGAACAACAATTATTCTCTGATTTTAAATGAATAACCGTATTGCAACAAACTTGATCAAATCGTATTCATGCTCAACGCAAACGCCAAATAACATTTATTTAGGTTCTACACTAATCTTGAAAGTATAGGGAGTGCACGATGATGATCATATCAATTTGGGAACCACTTCCAACACACATCGTCAATTCACCCTCAACTAGTTTCTGTTTATTCTGTAACTCCTGTTTCGAGTTACTAATCTTAGCAACCGAACAAGTATCAAATACTCAGGGCTACTATAAACACTAGTAAGGTACACATCAATAACCTGTATATCAAATATACCCTTGTTCACTTTGCCATCCTTCTTATCCACCAAATTTTGAGGGTATTTCCGCTTCCAGTGACCATTTCCTTCGCAGTAGAAGCACTTAGTTTCAGGCTTTGGTCCAGCTTTGGGCTTCTTCACGGGAGTGAAAACTTGCTTGCCATTCTACTTGAAGTTCCCTTTCTTTTCCTTTGCCCTTTTCTTGAAACTAGCGATCTTGTTTAATCATCAACACTTGATGTTTTTTCTTGATTTCTACCTTCGTTGATTTCAGCATCACGAAGAGCTCGGGAATCATTTTCGTCATCCCTTGCATTATAGGTCATCACGCAGTTCTAGTAACTTGGTGATGGTGACTAGAGAACTTTGCCAATCACTATCTTATCTGGAAGATTAACTCCCACTTGATTCAAGCGATTGTAGTACTCAGACAATTTAAGCACTTGCTCACTAGTTGAGCAATTCTCCTCCATCTTTTAGGCGAAGTATTTGTCAGAGGTCTCATACCTCTTGACATGGGCATGAGTCTAAAATACCAATTTCATCTCATGGAACATCTCATATGTTTCGCGACGTTTCAAAAACGTTTTTGTCGTCCCGGTTCTAAGCCATAAAGCATGGTGCACAAAACTATCAAGTAGTCATCATATTGAGCTAGACAAACGTTCATAACGTCTGCATCTGCTCCTGCAATAGGTCCGTCACCTAGCGATGCATCAAGGACATAATTCTTCTATGCAGCAATGAGGATAAACCTCAGATCACGGACCAAGTCCGCATCATTGCTACTAACATCTTTCAACTTAGTTTTCTCTAGGAACACATATAAAAACATAGGGAAGCAAAAAAGATAGGGAAGCAACAACGCGAGCTATTGATCTACAACATAATTTGCAAAATACTACCAGGACTAAGTTCATGATAAATTAAAGTTCAATTAATCATATTACTTAAGAACTCCCACTTAGATAGACATCCCTCTAATCATCTAAGTGATCACGTGATCCAAATTAACTAAACCATAACCGATCATCACGTGAAATGGAGTAGTTTTCAATGGTGAACATCATTATGTTGATCATATATACTATATGATTCATGCTCGACCTTTCGATCTCAGTGTTCCGAGGCCATATCTGCATATGCTAGGCTCGTCAAGTTTAACCTGAGTATTCTGCGTGTGCAAAACTGGCTTGCACCCGTTGTAGATGGACGTAGAGCTTATCACACCCGATCATCACGTGGTGTCTTGGCATGACGAACTTTGGCAATGGTGCATACTCAGAGAGAACACTTTTATCTTGAAATTTAATGAGAGATCATCTTATAATGCTCCGTCAATCAAAGCAAGATAAGATGCGTAAAGGATAAACATCACATGCAATCAATATAAGTGATATGATATGGCCATCATCATGTTGTGCTTGTGATCTCCATCTTAGAAGCACCGTCATGATCACCATTGTCACCGGCGCGACACCTTGATCTCCATCGTAGCATCGTTGTCGTTTCGCCACCTATTGCTTCTACGACTATCGCTACCGCTTAGTGATAAAGTAAAGCAATTACAGGGCGATTGCATTGCATATAATAAAGCGACAACCATATGGCTCCTGCCAGTTGGCGATAACTCGGTTACAAAACATGATCATCTCATACAATAAAATATAGCATCACGTCTTGACCATATCACATCACAACATGCCCTGCAAAAACAAGTTAGACGTCCTCTACTTTGTTGTTGCAAGTTTTACGTGGCTGCTATGGGTTGAGCAAGAACCGTTCTTACCTACGCATCAAAACCACAATGATAGTTCATCAAGTTAGTGTTGTTTTAACCTTCTCAAGGACCGGGCGTAGCCACACTCGGTTCAACTAAAGTTGCAGAAACTGACACCCACCAGCCTCCTGTGTGCAAAGCACGTCGATAGAACCAGTCTCGCGTAAGCGTACGCGCAATGTCGGTCCGGGCCGCTTCATCCAACGATACCGCCAAACCAAAGTATGACATGCTGGTAAGCAGTATGACTTGTATCGCCCACAACTCACTTGTGTTCTACTCGTGTATATAACATCAACGCATAAAACCTAGGCTCGGATGCCACTGTTGGGGAACGTAGTAATTTCAAAAAATTCCTACGCACACACAAGATCATGGTGATGCATAGCAACGAGAGGGGAGAGTGTGTCCACGTACCCTCGTAGACCGAAAGCGGAAGCATTAGAACAATGCGGTTGATGTAGTCGTACGTCTTCACGGCCCGACCGATCAAGCACCGAAACTACGGCACCTTCGAGTTCTAGCACACGTTCAGCTTGATGACATCCCTCGAACTCCGATCTAGCCGAGTGTCGAGGGAGAGTTCCGTCAGCATGACGGCATGGTGACGATCTTGATGTTCTACCATCGCAGGGCTTCGCCTAAGCACCGCTACAATATTATCGAGGAGGACTATGGTGGAGGGGGGCACCGCATACGGCTAAGAGATCAAGAGATCAATTGTTGTGTACATGGGGTGCCCACCTGCCCCCGTATATAAAGGAGCAAGGGGGGAGGCGGCGGGCCAAGGAGGAGGGCGCGCCAAGGGGGAAGTCCTACTTCCACCGGGAGTAGGACTCCTCCTTCCCTTGTTGGAGTAGGAGAGAAGAAAGAGGGGGAGAGGAGGAAGGAAAAAGGGGCTGCCCCCCTTGTCCAATTCGGACCAGAGGGGGGCTGCGCACCTCCTTTCTTTCGGCCTCTCTCCTCTACTCCCGTATGGCCCAATAAGGCTCATATACTCCCCGGCGAATTCCCGTAACTCTCCGGTACTTCAAAAAATACCCGAATCACTCGGAACCTTTCCGAAGTCCGAATATAGTCATCCAATATATCGATCTTTACGTCTCGACCATTTCGAGACTCCTCATCATGTCCCCGATCTCATCCGGGACTCCGAACTCCTTCGGTACATCAAAACGCATAAACTCATAATATAACTGTCATCGAAACCTTAAGCGTGCGGACCCTACGGGTTCCAGAACAATGTAGACATGACCGAGACACGTCTCCGGTCAATAACCAATAGCGGAACCTAAATGCTCATATTGGCTCCCACATATTCTACGAAGATCTTTATCAGTCAAACCGCATAACAACATACGTTGTTCCCTTTGTCATCGGTATGTTACTTGCCTGAGTTTTGATCATCGGTATCTCAATACCTTGTTCAATCTCATTACCGGCAAGTCTCTTTACTCGTTCTGTAATACATCATCCCGCAACTAACTAATTAGTTGCAATGCTTGCAAGCTTTATAGTGATGTTTATCACCGAGTGGGCCCAGAGATACCTCTCCGACAATTGGAGTGACAAATCCTAATCTCGAAATACGCCAACCCAACAAGTACCTTCGGAGACACCTGTAGAGCACCTTTATAATCACGCAGTTATGTTGTGATGTTTGGTAGCACACAAAGTGTTCCTCCGGTAAACGGGAGTTGCATAATCTCATAGTCACAGGAACATGTATAAGTCATGAAGAAAGCAGTAGCAACATACTAAACGATCAAGTGTTAAGCTAACGGAATGGGTCAAGTCAATCACATTATTCTCTCAATGATGCGATCCCGTTAATCAAATGACAACTCTTTTGTCCATGGCTAGGAAACATAACCATCTTTGATAAACGAGCTAGTCAAGTAGAGGCATACTAGTGACACTCAGTTTGTCTATGTATTCACACATTTATCATGTTTCCGGTTAATACAATTCTAGCATGAATAATAAACATTTATTATCATGAAATAAGGAAATAAATAATAACTTTATTATTGTCTCTAGGGCATATTTCCTTCAAGTATACCAGAGGGCACACCAAAAAGACTTTTCCGCCTCTGCAAGCTTCTGTTTTCGTGAGATCCCATCTTGGGGCCTTTTCTGGCACTCTGCCGGAGGGGGATTTTATCACGGAGGCTTCTACATCAACATTGCTGCCCTACCGATGATGTGTGAGTAGTTTACCACACACCTATGGGTCCATAACTAGTAGCTAGATGGCTACTTTTCTCCCTTTGATCTTCAATATAATGTTCCCCTCAATGTTCTTGGAGATCTATTCTATGTAATCTTCTTTTGCGGTGCGTTTTATGAGATCCGATGAATTATGGATTTGTGATCAGATTATCTATGAATATTATTTGAGTCTTTTCTGAACTCTTTTATGCATGATTAAGATAGCTTTGTTGACTTATCTTGGAATGGTAGAGATGCTTTGTGATGGGTTCAATCTTGCGGTGTCCTCACCCAATGACAGTAGGGTTAGCGAGACATGTATTTGTATTGTTGCCACTAAGGATAAAAAGATGGGGTTTATATTATATTGCTTGGATTTATCCCTCTACATCATGTCATCTTGCTTAAGGTGTTACTCCATTCTTGTTAACTTAATACACTATATGCATGTTGGATGGCGGTCGATGTGTAGAGTAATATTAGTAGATGTAGAATCGTTTCGATCTACTTCTCACGTGATGCCTATATTCATGATCATTGCCTTGGATATCGTCATAACTATGCACTTTTCTATCAATTGCTCAACAGTATTTTGTGTACGCACTGTATGTGTTCTTTCAAGAGAGAAGCCTCTAGTGAAAACTATGGCCCCGGGGTCTATTTTTCTATCCTATTATTTTCAGATCTATAAAACAAAAAATACAAAAATATCTTGCTGCAATTTATTTACCTTTACTTTATTTTGCACTTTTACTTATCTTTTATATCTATCTCTACCAGATCTCACTCCTGCTAGTGACCATGAAGGGATTGACAACCCCTTTTTCGTGTTGTGTGCAATTGTTTGTTAGTTTGTGCAGGTGCATCTATTGGGGACTTCTATGTTGCTCCTACTGGATTGATACCTTGGTTCTTAACTGAGGAAAATACTTATCTCTACTTTGCTCCATCACCCTTTCCTTTTAAAGGGAAAATCAACGCAAGCTCAAGAAGTAACAACTAGCCAAGTGGAGTGTGGTTTGAAGGCCTAAAGACCAAGGTGGCCTTGGAATCATGACATGCAGGTCAAGAATGAGGCTCTCCTTAGTAAATGGTTGTTCAAACTTCTTACCGAGGATGGTGTTTGGCAAACCATACTGCACAACAAGTATCTAGGCCAAAAGGCGATGTCTCGGACATATCGGAAACCTGGTGACTCACACTTTTGTCCTGGCCTAATGGCGGCAAAGAAACATCTCTTTCACTTTGAGTCTTTCACGATGAAGGACGGGTCGGAGATTTGTTTTTGGGAAGACATCTGGCTAGGTGATGTCAGTCTCCGAGAATAATATCCAGCCTTGTACAACATTGCTCGCGATAAGAATAATACTATTGCACAGATGCTCAGTTCACCCCCCCCCCCGAATATTTCATTCAGGCGGGATTTGATTGGCCCCCGACTAATGTCATGGCATAATTTTTTGTCCCGTCTAGATGCAATTAGCCTGACACAAGGTCAGGATGTGTTTCGCTGGAACCTTAATACATTAGGGTCATTCACTGTAGACTCTATGTATCGTGCACTCATGCATTCTAAGGTACCGGTGAGTAATAATAAGAAAATTTGGAGGTCGAAGATACGACTAAAAGTTAAAATCTTCATGTGGTATCTTCGTAGGGGAGTTGTGCTAACCAAAGACAACCTCGCATGACGCAATTGGCAAGGGAGTAAGAAGTGTTGTTTTTGTACTCATGATGAGACAATCACGCATCTCTCTTTACAATGCAACTTTGCACCTTCTACATGGCCAATCATCCAAATAGCGTCAAATTTATATCCGCCCACAAATGTTGCCAAATTTTTTGGTCACTTGTTGGACGATATTTCAAATAGGTTCAAAACGATATTGAGGGTGGGAGCGTATGCCTTACTATGGTCGCTTTGTCTATGTAGAAATGATTTTGTTTTTAATGGCAAACATGCTTCTCCTCTACATGCTATTTTCCGCAGACCATCGTTGTCGTGGTATTTCCTCGACATATGCTAAGGGATGGCTTATCATGTGTGGGGACAGGAGTGCATTGCTGGGCTGTAGAAGCGGGAGTAGGCAAGACCTCAAACGACGCCGGGTCTTACCCAGGTTCGGGGCTCTCCGTGGAGATAACACCCCTAATCCTGCTCTGCGGGGTCTCTACATCACTATGATCAAATAGTGAGGCTACAAGGATGCTCCTTGAGCTGTTTGGCTAGAGGAGGAAGAAGCCAAGCTAGCTCTATTTCTCCTTATCTATGTGGGTATGTGGTGCTAGAATGGTGAACTAAGGGCTGGATCCTTTGTGTGGGTGATCCTGGGGGGTTTATATAGGCCTACCCCCAGGGGTACAATGGTAATCCGGCTGGTCGTAGTACCCGTCCGTCAGTGTCTCTAGGCTCCGGCTTCTCCGCCGACAGCTGGGGCCCGCCGCCTCGTGGGCCCTGCTGACTATCGTGGACTTGGCCGAGAGGTATGGCCCGCCGCCTGTGGGACAAGAGGACTAGGCCGCACTATAGCCTCGCCTCTGTTGACGGTAGCTTGGTCGGGGGGCGTATGGCTACAGTACCTCTGCCTGGTGGGTGATCACTGTAGCCACACCCCGTCACTTCTGGTTAATGGTGCACAGACTCCAAGGGGAGGGGCGGCCACCTGCCAGGAGTCGACCTCCCCTTGGGGCAGCCTACTCTGGCCTCGCCGTCTTCTGGTGATACACAGACAGGTGGGGCCCACCGTCTGCGGGTCACATCAACCGTCCATCGTGGGAGCATGGCCCGGACCGACGTAGGCGAGGTCATGGGCGCGTGGCTGCAGTGCCATGGCAGGCGAGGTGTGTCCGCCTGGTATACCCGCACTGTGACCATGTTCCTTCCTGGATTCAGGGGTGGTAGGCTGCACTGTTTCCACGCCCTGTCTTGTCGTAGCAGGTGGGTGCAAACTTTAAGGGGGCGAGAGGCTGCCTGGTAAGAGTCGGCCCTTGCCCTTGCCGCCTTCTAGGGTGCGCCGCCTTCTAGGAGGCAGCCCGTTGGCGCCAGACGGCCGCATGGACCGGCCTCACGACCAGTCAGGCTGACGGGCTTGGCTAGCCCCGATGTCTTAAAAACTGCTGGGGTGCGAATGAGGCTACCCAAGGTCTATCCCCCAGTCAGTAGTCCCCGAAGCTGGTGAGGTTCTACGGCTTTGGGCAGCCGGAGAGCCTCAACAGCTTCCCTCTCAAGTGGTCTTCCGCCTTCTGCTCCGTCTGGCTGGGAGGAGTGGGGCGCCAGGCACCGGACATGGTCACGGCCGCCTGGTGGAATTCAAATCGTCGTGGTGGGGAGGGCAGGTGGCGTGCCAGTCGGGTGATAGGCTCGCCGCCCGTTGCCCGCCCGCCACGTGGCGCCAGCCGGCCAGGTCGGCTTGCCAGCCCACGCACGCAATGGGACATCGCCGCAGGCATGGGCCCGCCACTACAGGGCCTCGGCACGCGTGCGGACCCGCTACGTCCGAGGCGGGCGGTTGCACTTCCCAGACGTGTTTAATACACGCCATTATGGCATGGAAGATGCGGGGTCGTGGGGGAGTGGGCACAATTAATCTCGTGCCCCCCATGTCTCGCCCCTTGGCTCTGCCGCCGGGGGTATAAGTAGGGGGAGGAGGGGGCGGCAGAACGCACATGTGCCCTCCTCGCCCTTTGCCTGGCTCTTCTCCTCCCTCTTCCTCTCGCTGCCGCAGCGCCTTCTTCTCTCGTCGGAGTGCCGCCGCGGCCCGTCATCGTCGGACTTCTTTACGCCGTTGCTGCATCGCACCGCCGCCGAGCTCGGAGCCCATGGCGTAGAGCGGCCGCGCGGGCGACTGGGACGGCTCCAACGTCCACGACGACCACCTGGAGTTCCTTCGCTAGACGCGGTAGCTCCCCCACTTCTGAATGTCAAGGTCTGCGTTCCACCTGAAAGGGAGATCTCGCCGGCGCCGGAGGGCGGCGAGCGCGTCGTCTCCGATCGCACTTCCTCTGTGGCTTCGGCCTACCAGCAAGCGGGTTCCTCCCCTCGTTCCTTGTCTTCTACGGAGTGCAGCCCCACCCACTCATGCCGAACACGGTGGTGCTGCTCTCCGCCTTCATCACCCTCTGCGAGGGATATCTTGGCACTCTTCCCACACTTGAGCTGTGGGGAGAGCTCTTCTACCTCAAGCTCCGCACCGCCGCCAAGAACAAGGTGGCCCAGTGCGGAGCCTGCATCGCGGTGTGGCGCACAAGAGCCGGAACCCGCTTCTCGGATCTCGCCCTGCTGTAGTCGGCCAAACTGTGGCAAAAATCTTACTTCTATGTCGAGAACATCCATTTGTCACGCAACTACGTCAACCTGCTGGCTTATGCAGCCGGCCCACCTACCAAGCCCAGCACCAACTGGAGCTATCGGTCGAAGACCCTGACGGTCGCTGTCAGTGTCAAAACTGGCAGATCTCGGGTAGGGGGTCCCGAACTGTGCGTCTAGGCGGATGGTAACAGGAGACGAGGGACACGATGTTTTTACCCAGGTTCGGGCCCTCTTGATGGAGGTAAAACCCTACGTCCTGCTTGATTAATATTGATGATGTGTGTTACAAGAGTGGATCTACCACGAGATCAAGGAGGCTGAACCCTAGAAGCTAGCCTATAGTATGATTGTTGTTCGTCCTATGGACTAAATCCATCCAGTTTATATAGACACCGGAGAGGGCTAGGGTTACACAGAGTCGGTTACAATGGTAGGAGATCTACATATCCGTATCGCCAAGCTTGCCTTCTACGCTAAGGAAAGTCCCATCCGGACACGGGACGAAGTCTTCAATCTTGTATCTTCATAGTCTTGGAGTCCGGCCGATGATGATAGTTTGGCTATCCGGACACCCCCTAGTCCGGAACTCCCTCAGTAGCCCCTGAACCAGGCTTCAATGACGACGAGTCCGGCGCGCATGTTGTCTTCGGCATTGCAAGGCGGGTTCCTCCTCCGAATAATTTATAGAAGATTGTGAACACCAGGATAGTGTCCGGCTCTGCAAAATAAATTCCACATACAACCTTAGAGAGAATAATATTACACAAGTTCAATCTGCTGACGTATTTTGTGGCGTAACATCACACCACTACCAAGCCCTCAAATTGTTTTTATTGTTCCATCTCAGCGCGTTTAGCGAGGCGGTTTCCTTGGCACGTCTTGTCGAAGCAGAGATTGTATTCCCCTTATTCCGGGATTCCCGTCAATACGGACATGGGTAACCCAACCACGCCATTGATTGCGGCGCTTGGGAGATAAGCGAGTTTTATCAGGCCGGTGGGGACGCATGTTTCCGTCCGCCCATATAAGGGGATAAAGATCCAATCCTTTTACCTGCGCCTTCTTCCTCCTTGGCTTATCCATCTCCGCGAACTCGAGCTCTAGCGCCCAAGCCCGCACATCTCACCTCAACCTTCTCCAAATATGTCCGGAGCGGGAGGCAAGTGGATGGCCTCCTCCATCACGGAGGGGCATATCCAAAAGCTGCGCAGCGCCGGATACTTGTCCAGCGACATCGCGCATCGGCTCCCCGACGAGGGAGAGCTCATCCCCACCCCCAGGCCCCATGAGAGGGTAGTATTCCTTCCCCATTTCCTCTGCGGACTGGGCTTCCCACTTCATCCCTTTGTCCGGGGGCTCATGTTCTACTACGGCCTAGATTTCCATGATCTGGCCCCGAATTTTATTCTCAACATCTCGGCGTTTATCGTCGTGTGCGAGGCCTTCCTCTGCATCCAGCCCCACTTCGGCTTGTGGCTCAAGACCTTCAGTGTCAAGCCGAAGGTTGTGAAGGGCAGCCAAGTGGAGTGCGGAGGCGCCATGGTGGGTAGGATGTCCCACGTTACGTGGCTGGAGGGTACTTTCGTGGAAACCATTAAGGCGTGGCAATCGGGGTGGTTCTACATCACCGAGCCGCGTGATCCCGAATGGGCAGCGGCCCCCGTATTCAGATCCGGCATCCCCACACGGCTCACCTCCTGGAAAGAGAGCGGCCGGATTTGGGGCGATTCGGAGGAGCTGACCGGACTCCAAGCGTGCGTCCAAAAGCTGGTGGACAAGAAGATCAAGCTTGTCAACGTAGTCCAGGTCATGCTCATCCGCTAGATTCTCCCGTGCCAACGACGGGGCTTCAATATGTGGGAGTTCGATCTGGCGCAGCACCAGACTTTGAATGGGCTCTTCGACACTACGTACGAAGAGGTCTGGAAGGTGCTGTTCAAGGGCGCCGAGGCTCTCGCATCCGCTACCGAAGATCGCGGATTTAGCTCGCAGCGTCCAGCTGACGAGGTAAGTGATATTGTCCTTTACGGGATGCTTGTTATTCATAGTTTGACTCTATGCGGGATCTAAACTCCCTTTCCTTTGACAGGACTGGCTGAAGAAGGCTGCACAGGCTATCTGTCCGGCCCCATTGCTAGAGGACCCAGCTGACGCCCGCCTAACGGGGCTGCTGGCTCCGGCACCCCACGTGGTGCCGGAGAAGAAGGCCAAGAAGAAGGCCACGGGGACTCGGAAGAGTTCCCGTTTTCTGGTGCTATTGGACGATGAATCCGAGGCCGACTCCTCCCACCAAGGCGAGGAGGAGAAGAAGAAAGCCTCTCCCCCAGCGGGGGGAGGGAAGAAAAGGAAGGCCTCCCCAACAAGGGAGGCCGAAGGGTCCAAGAGGGGAAAAACTCTTCCCCTGGACTGTTCCGCCAACGCCAGTGACGACGACGAGGACTGGCCTCCAAGGGCCAAGCCTCTGGCGAGATCGTAAGTATCCGGACTCCCGAATAACTTCAAGGATTTTGTTTTCCGCCACATTATGTCTTTCTAATGCCGCATACAACCCTGCAGTCCGCCTAAGGATGATCTCCCCACTTCGTCGAGCGGGTCCTTAGGGGCGTCGGATATGGATTCTTTTCCGACTGCCTCCACCCCCCGTGATGCGGATGATGCCGAGGTGGGATCCCAGGAAGGGACCCACCAGGAGGAGAGGGCCCTGGAGGTGTCGCAGGACAACCTCCCGGACTCTGCACTGGACTCAGCCCCGGAACCCATAGTGGCTCCAGAGTCCGGCGGGTGACCCCTTCGGAAGAAGGGCAAGACCGCGACGCTGGCTGCCTCCGTCCAACCGGAGGTGCCGGATAATTTGCTGGAGGCGCTCAACAGCGCCTCCATCGAAGAGGAACACCGCACTGTTATGAGTGCGGTGATTCAGAAGGTTCAGCTCGCCAAGAGCGGGCTGACCGAAGCCTGCAGCAGCCTTCTAACAGGCTTTGAGGTAAGAATTTCAATATATGTAAAATGGTACCGCATAGACAGTAGCCCCTTATGCTCGGTTCGGTGTTCGGAAAGAAAAGCCGGACTGAGGATCTTTAGAAAGATAATCGCAGGAGTCATGAAAATATGTCAATATGGGATTGCAGGCTGTACTGCTGACCTCTGACGCACTGACTGCGGAGGTCAAAACTTTGAAGGAAAACCTCGAGCGGTCCGAGAACGAGCTCGGCCATGCCAAGAAGCAGCTCGAGGAAAAACAAGGTGAGTAATACCTTATGAAAATTGTACCTTACAGAAAAGGATTTTGGTTGCAAGAACAATGACAAGGATAACTGGGGTATTGCAGGGGCCACTAACGAGGTGGCGACCCTGAAGGAGGCGGTAGCCGCGGCCGAACGCAATGCGGCTTCGGAGCGCACCGAGCGAGAGAAACAGGAGGCGCGGGTGGCGGAGGTACAGCAAGAGCTCCAGGATCTCGTGAGGAAACATGAGAGCCTGGAGCGTGACTCGAAGACTCGAGAGTCTGAGCTTGCAACGGCTCTTGAGAGTGCCAAAGCCGCTAAGGCCGAAGCCTACAAGGCCCTCCAGGAGATCGAGGCGGTAAAGAAAATAGCAGCGGGTAAGGCATTTTTCATGCAAAGTAAGCATGTGAGTGTTAATTACCTGTCGCTTACCTGAATTCGGAGCTCTCCAGGAGCGTTCGCAGATCTTCCTCGCAGCGTGTCCGATGCTGCCACATTCTACCGGGCCGAGGAGGGGAGCTCGAGGGAGAAGGTCTTCTGGTCTCAGTATGCTGAGGCCGAACATCCGGTGCCCCTTAGCGACCAGCTGAAGCAGCTGGTCGAGCTCCACAAGGCGGCCGAACAGGCCATGAAGGGCCTCATAGTTCGGCTGTGGCCTAAGGAGGCCATGCCTGGGAGCTACTTCGGCCTGGTGCGGCGGCTGGTGGATGTGTGCCCGTGGGTTGAAGTCATCAAGCACTCCACCTGTATTGAAGGTGCCCGTCGGGCCCTTGCCCGCGCAAAGGTGCACTGGGGCAAGATGGATGCCTAGAAGCTTGTGACGGACCCACCACCAGAGGGCAAGGAGTATCGTACGCCCGAGATGTATTATAAGAGTGTGCTGAAGGGCGCCCGCACTATTGCGGGTGAGTGCTCCAAAGATGTAATATTTGAGTAGACTCGCATTTTGTTATCCTGTGCGCTGAAAACTTGGTTCATATGCGCTAAGCAACGCTTGTTAATTTAAAATATTACCTTCTGTGCGGCTCTTTATCAAATCTGAGAGATGGCAAGTCGTCGGCTTCAGCCCCCATGCCACGAGTGCTGGGGTGTTCGGGATAAATTTGGGCACTCTTGTTCCCATATTTGGGTCCATCGAGGGAGGCTCTCAACACAATGAACAAGGCAACCGGACTTATAATGCTTGAACACTCTCACTTAGCCATAGAATTCTATAATTTTAAATTTCGGCGAAGCCCCTAGTTTTCGGAAGGCCGAATTTGGGGCGCTATCCATGCCTTGGCCGGACAGAATCCGGTTCCTCGCTCGAAGCGGCATAAGTCTTTAGGGACTCGCAAAGAACCTCTCGAACAGCGACCAGCTCTCGCCTCATCACGACAGTCAGTTTTAGCTTTCTCCACTGAGGCGTTAACCCAGCTCAACTGGGGCACAATCGCAGTGGTTCTCCCAGTGCTACCTTAGCCGATAAAACGGAACGTAAGGTACCAAAACATGGGAGCCGGGCAAACCCAACTATTGACCCAAGAACATGATTCAGAGCCGATGCATATAATGCTATAAGTTCGGGGTGCCGCACTTGTGAAAGTGTTCGGACTTATCACACCATAACGCGGGAAACATAAGCCCCTGGTGTATTTAGCTATACCAAAACGTACGGATGCAACATGTCATAGATGAACATATGTGTAAGAAAGAAATGCAAATAGAAGCAAAAATGTGTTGCATTGCTTTACTCAATAAAAACTGTTGTAAGTGTAGGACGATACAAGTGGTGTGGTAAGCAAGGGATGGGACTGTTTAACATGTCCCCCTCCAGGGGTAGGCTACAGAATAATGCATAAAACAGATTTAATGCTCATGATGGAGACCACCTGGATTTTCGTTGTAGCCTTTCTCCTTCCCTGGCTGTTGCATCGTGGGTTCGGCATGTCTGCTGCCGGACAGGGCCTCTGACGAACGGAGTCCTGTAGGTAAAAAATAAAAGGAAAAGAAAAAGAAACTACACACTTAAGAGCCCCTGGTGCGGTTGAGCCGCAGTCTGGGCTTATCGTGGTCGAGCCCCTTGCCCCATGCCCATGGTATCTTCAGAGCGTAATGGAGTACGCGAAGGGTCTGTCTTAATGTTTTACAGGGGCTGGGGTTGGGGCCGCACTTCTACGCGTGCTTGGAACGTGCCAGGTGGTCGTATTGTAGGTTACTCCGGGCACGCTTAGCTGTGTCCGGCCGCTTGGCAGCCGGACTCGAGAATTGCCTAAAAAGGCTGCTTTGTACTTCTGCCGCGAGAGCCGCTGTATGTTCCTCCATTCGGAGGGAGCGTTCAGTGTTTCCGTTGACCGTGATGACTCCTCTAGGGCCTGGCATCTTGAGCTTGAGGTATGCGTAGTGCGGCTCTGCGTTGAACTTTGCGAATGCGGTACGTCCGAGCAAGGCATGATAGCCGCTGCGGAACAGGACTATGTCGAAGATTAACTCCTCGCTTCGGAAGTTATCCGGGGATCCAAAGACCACTTCCAGTGTAACTGAGCCTGTACAATTGGCTTCTACACCTGGTATGACGCCTTTAAAGGTCGTCTTGGTAGGTTTAATCCTTGGGGGGTCTATGCCCATTTTGCGCACCGTGTCCTGATAAAGCAGGTTTAGGCTGCTGTCGCCGTCCATCAGGACTCTGGTAAGATGAAATCCATCGACGATTGGGTCTAGAATCAATGCGGCGAACCCACCATGGCGAATGCTGGTGGGGTGGTCCCTTCGGTCAAAGGTGATCGGGCAAGAGGACCATGGATTGAACTTCGGGGCAACTGGCTCCATCGCGTATACATCCCTGAGTGTACGCTTCCGCTCCCTTTTGGGTATGTGCGTGGCATATATCATGTTCACCGTCCGCACCTGTGGGGGGAAACCCTTCTGTCCTCTATTGTTCGGCGGTCGGGTCTCTTCCTCGTCGTCGCTATGTAGCCCCTTGTCGCTGTTTTCGGCAATTAACTTACCTGCCTGCTTGAACACCCAACAGTCCCTATCAGTGTGATTAGCTGGTTTTTCAGGGGTGCCATGTATCTGGCACAAGCGGTCGAGAATTCGGTCCAAATTGGATGGACCCTGAGTTGTTCTTTTGAATGGCTTTTTCCGTTGACCGGGTTTAGAGCCTCTGAATCCGGCATTGACTGCCGTATCCTCACTGTTATCACCGTTAATGCGGCGTTTGTTTTTGTTGCGACGCGACCTGTCACTACGGTCCTTGATATCCGGACTGCCAGAATTTTTGTTGAGGTTGTTGCTGCGTGCTAGCCAGCTGTCCTCACCCGCACAGAAGCGGGTCATGAGTGATGTAAGGGCTGCCATGGATTTCGGCTTTTCCTATCCCAGGTGCCGGGCAAGCCACTCGTCGTGGATGTTATGTTTGAAGGCCGCGAGGGCCTCGGCATCCGGACAGTCGACGATTTGGTTTTTCTTGGTTAAGAACCGTGTCCAGAATTGTCTGGCCGATTCGTCTGGCTGCTGAATTATGTGACTTAGCTCATCTGCATCTGGTGGTCGCACGTACGTGCCTTGGAAGTTATCGAGGAATGCGGCTTCCAGGTCCTCCCAACTCCCGATTGACTCTGCTGGCAAGCTGTTAAGCCAGTGCTGGGCTGGTCCTTTAAGTTTGAGTGGGAGATATTTGATGGCGTGGAGATCGTCTCCGCGGGCCATGTGGATGTGGAGGAGATAGTCCTCGATCCAGACCGCGGGGTCTGTTGTGCCATCATAAGATTCAATATTGACGGGTTTAAACCCTTCTGGGATTTAATGATCCATTACCTCATTTGTGAAGCATAGTGGGTGTGCGGCGCCTCTGTACTGGGCGATATCGCGACGGAGCTCAAAAGAGCTTTGTCTGTTGTGTTCGGCCCAACCGGACTTACTGTGTCCGGGGTGACGGTGATCGTCACGTATCGTGGGGCACCCACGTGATCCATAGATCGATCTTGATTGTTTTGCCTTATCCTCCAATATGCCTCACAGGTCCGGAGTGTTCCCCTGTGGCCTTGTGCTTTTCGAGCGATGCCGGGGTACGGGTCTAGTGAAGGGCCTTGGGGCCTCTCTGTCGCGACCACGGGGTGGTCGATCAGCCGTATTGTCTCCTGGTGAAGCGGGATCATATGCCTCCACCTCTAATTCGGGGAGCAGCTTACGTTTGGGGTAGCTTTTGGAGGGGCGTTCGAGTTCATGCTCTTCGGCCGCGAGGACTTCGGTCCATCTGTCGGCTAGCAGATCTTGATCAGCTCTAAGCTGCTGCTACTTTTTCTTGAGGCTGTTTGACGTGGCCATAAGCCTGCGTTTGAAACGCTCCCGTTCGACGGGATCCTCAGGCACGACGAATTCGTCGTCGTCGAGGCTTGCCTCGTCTCCGGAGGGAGGCATATAGTCCTCTACCTGTTCTTCGGCCGCTCTCTCATGAGGGCTGGCGTCCCCCTCCTCCTGTGCTGGATCTTGCTGGAGTGGGTTGTCTTTGGCGCTATCCGGTGTATTATTGTCTCCGGTGCCGGAATCCTCATTCTTGCTATGGCGGGATTTAGAGCGGCGCCGCTGACGCCGACGCTTGGGCTGTTTCTTGGAGGGGTCATCCTTCGCTATTCCTTCGCCGTTCCCATCCATTGGGATATCCACCATGTATATGTCGTATGAAGAGGTGGCTTTCCAGTGCCCGGTGGGTGCTGGTTCTTGGTCGTCTCCGGCATCGTCGTCCATACCGTCGATCTCCTCAGAGTCGTAATCTAGCATGTCGGTTAGATCATCGACAGTGGCTACCAAGTGGGTGGTGGGTAGGCTCTGAATTTCTTCGTCATCCGCATCCCAACCGTCCTGGCCGCAGTCCGGCTAGGCCTCTCCTGATAACGAGAGGTACTTTAGCAAACTCAAGATGTCGCCAAAAGGTGAGTGTTGAAAGATGTCCGCCGCGGTGAACTCCATGATCGGCGCCCAATCGGATTCGACTGGAGGGGGCGCGGGAGGTCCGGAGTCCGGCACCTCGGAGTCACGAGCTTTATGGGGGACAAGATCGGTGTTCGGCTCTATCGCCGTAGAGGTTGCAGCCCCCGAGGTGGTGTCTAGCCATCTATCCTTGGTCTGCGTAGCCGGCTTCGAGTCGAAGATCAGAGCGGGTTCGAGTGTGGCCTCCAGGGTACCGTCCGGCTGCAGAGCTAAATCATGCCCATCGTGACAGTACGGCACGCTCGGCTGTGGGTCGAATCCGTCGAGGATCGAGTCCCAGCGGATGTCAACTGCGAAGTTCAAACTTCCAAATCTGACCTGACGGCCAGGGGTGTAGCCTTCGATCTGCTCCAGCTGGCCAAGCTAATTGGCCCGTAGTGCGAAGCCGCCGAATATGAAGATCTGTCCGGGGAGGAAGGTCTCACCCTGGACTGCATCATCGTTGATGATCGAAGAAGCCATTGAGCCTATCGGTGACGACACAGAGGAACTCTCAATGAAAGCACCAATGTCAGTGTCAAAACCGGCGGATCTCGGGTAGGGGTCCCAACTGTGCGTCTAGGCAGATGGTAACAGGAGACGAGGGACACGATGTTTTTACCCAGGTTCGGGCCCTCTTGATGGAGGTAAAACCCTACGTCCTGCTTGATTAATATTGATGATGTGTGTTACAAGAGTGGATCTACCACGAGATCAAGGAGGCTGAACCCTAGAAGCTAGCCTATAGTATGATTGTTGTTCGTCCTATGGACTAAAGCCATCCGGTTTATATAGACACCGGAGAGGGCTAGGGTTACACAGAGTCGGTTACAATGGTAGGAGATCTACATATCTGTATCGCCAAGCTTGCCTTCCACGCCAAGGAAAGTCCCATCCGGACACGGGACGAAGTCTTCAATCTTGTATCTTCATAGTCTTGGAGTCCGGCCGATGATGATAGTTCGGCTATCCGGACACCCCCTAGTCCGGAAATCCCTCAGTCGCCTCCGCCACCGCTCTCGCCAGGCTCCAGGCGATGATCGATTCGGAGGGCCTCAAGGCCTCAGACCTGCTAGCCGCCTTCATGGAGCGCCAGGTGCTTCCTCTTCAAGCCCGGCCCCACATAATCAGCAACATGAGTGGGCGTCGCGATCCATCCCGGATGTCCACCAAGGTGCTTCCGGATGAGGAGGTGGTCCAGATAGTGAACTCCTTCTCCGACTGCAAGCTCTCGGAGCGGGAGTGGCGGTTCGGCAAGCCGCCGTACAGCCTGGCTAACCCGCTGCCTTCGGTAAGTCTTTAGATTCTCTACCTCTTTGCTAGTCCGGGTTCTTCTTGCTGCCTGAGCAGTCAGCCATGGTGCAGTGCTTCCCGGGCCAGACGGCCACCGGTGCACTGGCCCCAAGTGAACAGTTCCTGGCGGACCGGACGGTGAGAGATGTGTATGACCCTGACTTGGGGGTGGCCACCATGGAGGAGGATGACGCCACAGGCGGTGGCGGTGAGGGAGCAGGCGTCTTCTCACGCGGCAGCATTGGGGAGTGGCCGGAAGATGAGGAGGAGGATGACGAGCCTCGCCGTAGCCGTCGCGCCAACAAGGTGGGTGCCAGCTCCTCGGCTGCGCCGGGTTGTTCGACAGCCGGCCCAAGAAGGTCAAGATCTCGGCCTCCACGACCAAGCTGCAAGAGGCTGCTACGAGGGCGACCTTTTCTAGAAGGGCCCGAAGCAACGCCCGTTAGTATCTGTGTAAGTAGTTTGATCTTTCTGTTGTCGCTTCTTGTTTACTTCCTTTGCGATCTCTTCATTATTTTTCCTTGTTTCCTTGAACAGGGCTCCGCTATCTCTCTTGCGGGCCCTGGATGCCTTGGTGGTTGGGGCAGCCGACAGCTCTGCAGGCCCCCGCCGCATGGATCCACTCGCCGCCCTCCAGGAGACAACGGAGAGGAATGCGCAGGAGGCGTGAGAGGAGCGGGACGGCGCGGCCCGGGAAGAGGCGGCGGCGGCCAAGGTGGCGCAAGCAGAGGCCGGCGCGGCAGCCAAGGTGCAGGCCGACGCGGTGAATAAGGAGCAGGCGGATGCGGGCGACATGGCGCAGGACGCAAAGGCGTCCCATGGTCAGGCCTCGGGGTCCGTCGACCACAGCACGTGGAGCCGTCGGTGCCGGGGGACCAGGAGTCGATTGGCAAGGCTGGCATCGACCAGCCGGCCTTGAAGAGGGGAGGGGGTGGCCACGTCGATTTGGAGGCGGAGGTGGTTCCGCCCGCACCGACTGCCGACACGCAGGGCAGCCAGCCCGACGCACCGCAGGTGGAGCCATCCGTCGACGGGTTGGTGGTGGGTCCGATTCCACGGTCCGTGTTCCCGCGCGCCAGTGCCCGGAGAGGGCGAGCTCAGCGCCAAGGCCGATGGAGATCGAGGCCACCAGCTTGGCGGCGCCTGATACAGAGGCCACCAGTGCTGCCTCAGCGGACTGGGCGTCTGGGGGCGGCGACGGTGTCCTGAATGTGGCTGTGCAGGATGTCTTGGCCTAGTTCGGTACCCAAGGCACCGCCCTCCAGCGATGGATGCAGGAGTTCCTGGCGACGTGGACAGTCGTCCGAGTGCGTACTTGCTTTCCATTTTTTAAACTCTTGCAATCTTCCTTGGGGGCGTGCCAGCGCACCCACTGGGTGTAGCGCCGAGTTCCAGGCAGGCGGCTCGAAATTTTTTAAGGTAAGTTCTGGGTGCTAACTTGTTTCTTTTTCTTCCTTTGTCTTTGTTGCAGGACTACCACAACCTCTCCGCGGCTGCCTACAACTCCGAGAACCGGGAGCTGGCCAAGTGGACAAGCGACTTGAACGAGAGCCGGAGTAAGCACTCCATCTTTCTTCTTAAGGGGGCGCGTCAGCGCACCCGCTGGGTGTAGCCCCCGAGATTCGGGCCGATTGCTGAGCAGTCGGGCCGGATCTTTCGGCAACTAATCTTTTGTTGATGTTGACGTCTTTTTTCTCTTGTCTTTGAAGAGGCGGCTGCCGAACTGCAGCAACGCCTGGGCGAGGCCCAAACCGAGCTTCGCACCAAGGGGCTAGAGCGCAGCCAGGCAGCTAAGGAGTACGAGCGCCTGACCAAGGAGCTGGCAGCCCAGGCGGAGCTCAAGCGGCTGAAGGATAGAGAAAACTCCCTCAAGGCCGAGTTCGAGACTCAACGTTCGAACTGGGCCGAGAAGGAGAAGTTCCTGACCGACGGCTATGGCGAGATCGAGGATATGATCGATGGTAATTTATTTTGTCTCCTTGAACGGCCGCCGACTGCTGCGGAAGCCGGCCTTTGTTTTCTAATCTTTTGAACTTCTTCTTGCGCAAAGTACTTCCCGGTTACTCCGTCGTTGTTAGCCAGGCCATCGAGGCACGACACGTGGCGCGAAAAGCGGCGGGCGTGAACATTGCGCCCCAACGCGCCCCGGAATCTCGGCGAGGAGCTCCTGGCCGTCAGGATGCGCCTACAGCCGGCCCATCGGATGCTCCGCCACCTTCAGCACGTCGGGGCTCAGGTGTTGGCCACTCTCTGGCCAAGCTTTCAAGTTCCGTGCACCCCCAGCCGGATTGCCGACTACCTGGAGGTGGCAGCCGGGCGCTTCGAGGCCTGGAAGGGTGCCGCACGTCGGGCGGGTGCCCGGACGGCCTTGGAGTTCGCCAAGGCCTGGTACCTCGGCCTAGATCTGACCCAGCTAGCCACCTTACGGCAGGAGGCCGGTTTGGAGCTGGCGGCGGTGAGTCCTGCGCTCACTCAGCGCGCGGCGGCGATCGCCAACTATGCCGACACCATCATCTTCATCCCTGAACTGGGCAGCGAGGGTGCTGAGGTGCCGCCCAGCTGGTTCGGGTTGAACCCGGCGGTTGAGGAGGACTCGGCGGAGGAGATCGTCTCCAGCGATGAGGGTGAAGACGATGAGTACGAGGATGGCGAAGATGACACATCGGAGGACGGAGCGGACGGCCAGCCTCAGGCCGATCAAGCTTCGACCAGCGAGCCACGGGTGGCTGCGCCGACTTCCACTGATGCTGACTAGGCTGAGACTCAGCAGTCGGCCGCTCCACCATCCGGTGACGCTGCCTCCACCAACCTCTTGGACCCTCCCGCTGCTCCTCTGACCTAGGTGGCCATTTTATCTTATCTTTTCCTGTCTTTGTAATCTTTTGAACAATTATGTTAAATTCGCGCGATTCCACCCACTGGGGTGTAAGTTAAACTTAATGAATGCTGGCCTCGGGCCTAATGTACATATAAGTTTCAATTCCCACATTCTTGCATGTGTTGCCGGATTCATGTTGGAATTTGCTTTTCTCTCTTTGGCTTTTTTCTCTGCCTCCTTCTGTTGGCTGCCTCCCTGCCAGCCCGGTAGTCGCTCTGTGGTCTATGGCTGGGTCAGGGACTTGGTCGCTCTTTAGAACGGGCAAGTTACTTCAGTCGCGTAGAGTGTAGCTAATCGAGCGATAAGCCGGCCAGCCGGCTGCTGAGCAACCGGACGAGGAAGGTGAGGAGCCGGGTAGGCCTAAGTTAGTGTTTTTCCTTAGTCAGATTTCATGTGGACGGCATTTCCTGCCTTTAGCTCTTCGCCAGTCGGACAGTCAAGCTGCAAGCTGTGACTTGGAGCGAAGAGAGGGCTATCTGTGTCGGCACACTACTAGTCGGCTCCGACAGGTGCAAATTTAGGCCAACGCGGCGAGCCCCCAGGCTGGCTGACCGGAACCCGGACGAGGCACGAATAGGGAAAACTCAAATCATGGCATAAGCTTAACTCATAGATAAAAAGGTAGCCCCCGAGTGCACCTCGGGGGACCTGAGGTCTTTTACTTAATACAAAAGTTGGTGTGGTACATATGCTCGAATCAACTGTAAAACCGGCGGAGCTGATTTGCATTCCATGGCCGCTCCGTCTCTTCGCCGGCTATGCATCGCTTGCGCGCCTTGGGCTTCTAGGCGTCGATGAGGTAGTATTAGTAGTTGCCCAGGGCCTTGCTGATGATGAAGGGGCCTTCCCAAGGTGTCGCGAGCTTGTGTTGTCCGACTGATCGCTGGATCAGGCGGAGCACATGGTCGCCTTCGCGGAAAGAACGCGGCCTAACCTTCTTGTTGTGGTAGCGGTGCAGGCTCTGCTGGTAGATGGCGGACCGGCTGCATGCTAGTAGTCGGGCCTCTTCCAGCAGATCGACACCGTCTTCTCACGCCTCTTTTGCTTCGCCTCCATGTACATGGTGACTCGAGGCGAGACGAACTCGATATCCGTAGGGATGATAGCCTCGACACCATACACAAGGAAGAAGGCGTGAAGCCGGTTGATCTGTTGGGCATGGTCCGAAGGCTCTAGAGGACGGCTGGCAGCTCATCGATCTAGTAGCCGGCCGACCGCTCTAGCGGCTCGATCAGGCGGGGCTTGACGCCGGACAAGATGAGGCCATTTGCTCGCTCTACTTGGCCATTTGACTGCGGGTCGACAACGGATGCTTGGTCCAGTCGGATGCCCTGATTTGCGCAGAAACGGGCCAAGGCGCGTTTGGCGAAGTTGGTGCCGTTGTCGGTGATGATGCTGTGGGGAACGCCATATTGGATAGTTATGTCGGTGATGAATGTGACAGTAGTCGGACCATTCAGCTTCTTGATTGGCTTCGCTTCTATCCACTTGGTGAGCTTGTCCATG
Source organism: Triticum aestivum (assembly GCF_018294505.1). Classification (NCBI taxonomy): domain Eukaryota; kingdom Viridiplantae; phylum Streptophyta; class Magnoliopsida; order Poales; family Poaceae; genus Triticum; species Triticum aestivum. Next base: position 488,191,846 of record NC_057801.1, on the reverse strand, counting down.
GCGACCAACAGATGGGTCATGCCGCCTCGTGCCGTCTTGAACGGGCCTACCATATCCAAACCCCACACGACGAATGGCTAGGTGATGGGGATGGTCTTGAAGGCGGAGGCCGGCATGTGTTGCTTGTTTCTAAACTTCTGGCACCCTTTGCACTTCTTGACCAACTCTTTGGCGTCGTCCAAAGCAGTCAGCCAGAAGAAGCCATGTCGGAAAGCTTTGGCCACGAGGGACCTGCAGGCGGCATGTGGCCACATTCGCTTGATGGATATCTCTGAGGATCTCCATGCCCTTCTCCGGTTCCACGCAGCGCTGCTAGACGCCGGTCACACTCCTTCTAGCGAGCTCTTGATTGACGATGGTGTAGGCGCCTGCTCTGCGCTGGATCTGTCGGGCTAGCACTTGGTCGGCTGGTAGCATGCGGTTGACCAAATAGTCGAGGATGGGCTGCGCTCAAGATGGGGCCGCCACCACTATGAATACAGCGACTGGTATGGGGGGCCGGGTTGGGAGGAGGCGGGCTGGGGCCGGCTGATAACCCACAAGTGTAGGGGATCGCAACAACTTTAGAGGATAGAGTATTCAACCCAAATTTGTTGATTTGACAAAAGGGGAGCCAAAGAATATTCTTGAGTATTAGCAGTTGAGTTGTCAATTCAACCACACCTGGATAACTTAGTATCTGCAGCAAGGTGTTTAGTAGTAAAGTAGTATGATAGTAATGGTAACAGTGGTAAAGGTAAAGATAGCAAAAGATAATATTTTTGGGGTTTTGTAGTGATTGTAACAATAGCAACGGAAAAGTAAATAAGCGAAGCACAATATATGAAAAGCTCGTAGGCAATGGATCAGTGATGGATAATTATGTCGGATGTGATTCCTCATGTAATAGCTATAACATAGGGTGACACAGAACTAACTCCAATTCATCAATGTAATGTAGGGATGTATTTCGAATATAGTCATACGTGCTTATGGAAAAGAACTTGCATGACATCTTTTGTCCTACCCTTCCGTGGCAGCAGGGTCCTAGTGGAAACTAAGGGATATTAAGGCATCCTTTTAATAGAGAACCGGACCAAAGCATTAACACATAGTGAATACATGAACTCCTCAAACTACGGTCATCACCGAGAAGTATCCCGGTTATTGTCACTTCGGCGTTGTCGGATCATAACACATAATAGGTGACTATAGACTTGAAAGATAGGATCAAGAACACACATATATTCATGAAAATATAATAGGTTCAGATCTGAAATCATGGCACTCGGGCCCTACTGACAAGCATTAAGCATAGCAAAGTCATAGCAACATCAATCTCAGAACATAGTGGATACTAGGGATCAAACCCTAACAAAACTAACTTAATTACATGGTAAATCTCATCCAACCCATCACCGTCCAGCAAGCCTACAATGGAATTACTCACACACGACGGTGAGCATCATGAAATTGGTGATGGAGGATGGTTGGTGATGACGATGGCGACGAATCCCCCTCTCCAGAGCCCCGAACGAACTCCAGATCAGCCCTCTCGAGAGAGATTAGGGCTTGGCGGTGGCTCCGTATCGTAAAACGCGATGAAACTTCCTATTTGATTTTTTTCTCCGCGAGACGGAATATATGGAGTTGGACTTGAGGTCGGCGGAGCTGCAGGGGGCTCACGAGACAGGGGGCGTGCCCAGAGGGGGTGGGCGCGCCCCCACCCTCGTGGACAGGGTGCGGGCCCCCTGGTCTTCATATTTTGCCAGTATTTTTTTATATTTTCTGAAACTTGTCTCCGAGGATTTTCAGGTCATTCCGAGAACTTTTGTTTTCTACACATGAAACAACATCATGGTAATTCTACTGAAAACAACGTCAGTCCGGGTTAGTTCCATTCAAATCATGCAAGTTAGAGTCCAAAACAAGGGCAAAAGTGTTTGGAAAAGTAGATATGTTGGAGACGTATCACCGGCCGCTCCTGATGGTGCTGATGAAGTCCATGGGCCGACTGCAGCAGCCCCCGGGCCGCCTGCTGGGGTCGTTGGGCCGAGTGCTGGTACTGCAGCCCCCGGGCCGCCTAGTGAATGTTGGGGAACGTTGCATAAAATAAAAAAAAATCCTACATTCACCAAGATCAATCTATGAGTTCATCTAGCAACGAGAGAGAGGGGTGCATCTACATACCCTTGTAGATCACAAGCGGAAACGTTCAAGAGAACGAGGTTGAGGGAGTCGTACTCGTCGTGATCCAAATCACCGGAGATCCTAGCGCCGAACGGACGGCACCTCCGCGTTCAACACACGTATGGTCAGCGTGACGTCTCCTCCTTCTTGATCCAGCAAGGGGGAAGGAGAGGTTGATGAATATCCAGCAGCACGACGGCGTGGTGGTGGATGCAGCCGGGATCCGGCAGGGCTTCGCCAAGCGTCTGCAGGAGGGAGAGGTGTAGCAAGGGGGGAAGGGAGGCGCCAGGTGTCAGGGGTGCGGTTGCCCTCCCACCCCCTCTTTATATAGGGACCCCAGGAGGGGCGCCGTCCCTAGGAGATGGGATCTCCCAGGGGGGGGGGGGGGCGGCCAAGGGGGGAAACTTGCCCCCCAAGGCAAGTGGAGGCGCCCCCTCCCCTAGGGTTCCCAACCCTAGGCGCAGAGGGGGGCCCAGGGGGGGTGCACCAGCCTACCAGGGGCTGGTTCCCCTCCCACTTCAGCCCATGGGGCCATCCGGGGTAGGTGGCCCCACCCGATGGACCCCCGGGACCCTTCCGATGGTCCCGATACAATACCGGTGAACCCTGAAACTTTCCCGATGGCCGAAACTTGACTTCCCATATATAATTCTTTACCTCCGGACCATTCCGGAACTCCTCGTGACGTCCAGGATCTCATCCGGGACTTCGAACAACTTTCGGTTTGCTGCATACTCATATCTCTACAACCCTAGCGTCACCGAACCTTAAGTGTGTAGACCCTACGGGTTCGGGAGACACGTAGACATGACTGAGATGGCTCTCCGGTCAATAACCAACAACGGGATCTGGATACCCATGTTGGCTCCCACATGCTCCTCGATGATCTCATCGGATGAACCACGATGTCGAGGATTCAAGCAACCCCGTATACAATTCCCTTTGTCAATCAGTACGTTACTTGCCCGAGATTCGATCGTCGGTATCCCAATACCTTGTTCAATCTTGTTACCGGTAAGTCACTTTACTCGTACCATAATGCATGATCCCGTGACTAGACACTTGGTCACTTTGAGCTCACTATGATGATGCATTACCGAGTGGGCCTAGAGATACCTCTCCGTCATACGGAGTGACAAATCCCAGTCTCGATCCATGTCAACCCAATAGACACTTTCGGAGATACCCGTAGCATACCTTTATAGTCACCCAGTTACGTTGTGACGTTTGGTAAACCCAAAGCACCCCTACGGTATCCGGGAGTTACACGATCTCATGGTCTAAGGAAAAGATACTTGACATTGAAAAAGCTCTAGCAAACGAACTACACGATCTTGTGCTATGCTTACGATTGGGTCTTGTCCATCACATCATTCTCCTAATGATGTGATCCCGTTATCATTGACATCCAATGTCCATAGTCAGGAAACCATGACTATCTGTTGATCAATGAGCTAGTCAACTAGAGGCTCACTAGGGACATGTTGTGGTCTATGTATTCACACGTGTATTACGATTTCCGGATAATACAATTATAGCATGAATAAAAGACAATTATCATGAACAAGGAAACATAATAATAATCCTTTTATTATTGCCTCTAGGGCATATTTCCAACAGTGAAGTCCCCAATCCGACTGCTGAACTGCCCGCGCCGACTGCTGAAGTCCCCAAGCCGGATCCAACTGCTCCAGGGGCAGTCGGCACGAAGATGGAGTCGGACTCTGGTGAGGGATTGATAGACGGCTTGCGGAGGCACTCGAGGGAGACGCCGGCTGGTACGACTTGTCGGGTGGAGCCAATGCGGGCGAGGGCGTCCGCTTCATCGTTCTCGGCTCGCGGCATGTGGATGAACTCGCATCCGTCGAAATGCCTGCTCATCTGTTGGACGAGGAAGCGGTAGCTTGCCATGTTGGCATCCTTGGCGTCCTAGTCGCCGGACGACTGGTGGACCACCAAGTCTGAGTCGCCGTAGTAGAGGATGCGACGAATGCTGATTTCTTTGGCCAGTCGGAGCCCGAAGATGAGCGCCTCGTACTCGGCTACATTGTTGGAGGCGGCGAAGTGGATCTGCAGTGCGTACTTCAGCTTGTCGCCATTGGGAGAGGAGAGGACGATGCCGGCTCCCAAGCCGGTGCGCATCTTTCAGCCATCAAAGTGCATCCACCAATGCGTAGAGTCCAATGCTGGCGGCAAGTACTGGGACTCGGCCCAGTCGACGAGGAAGTCGGACAGTGCTTGGGAATTGATGGTAGTGCGGGGCTGGTAGAAGATGGTGTGGGGAGCCAGCTCAATGGCCCACTTGGCCACCCGGCCCGAGGAATCGCTGTTGCGCATGATCTCGGCGAGGGGAGCGGTGCAGACAACCGTGATGGAGTGCTCTTGGAAGTATTGCTTCAGCTTCTTGGCGGCGAAGTACACGCCATAGCACATCTTCTGGTAATGGGGGTAGTTCTTCTTGGAGGCTGACGGGACCGGAGTGGCGAGGGCTCATAGGGTTGCCCGGATCGGATCCCGGTATGCTCCGACAGAGGTTCCGCCCTGACTAATGACCAGCACCTCTGTGACAGTGTTGGCGCTGGTGATGCTGTCCGTGTGAGGGAGCGGGTCGTTGATGATCTCTACGTGGTCGGGGTAGGCATCAGCATCTGCCGCATCGGAGTCGATGATCATCTCGACGGGCGGGTCGGTGGAGCCAATGGACTCTGGGTCGGAGGCGAGCTCGTTGGTGATGTGGAGCTTGCCTGAAAGGTCGACGAGGCAGCTCTCGGAGCTGGCCCAACCCGCGTCGGGGACGGTCTCGTCGGTGAGGTGGACTCCGCGAAGAAGATCGGCGAGGGAGCTCGCGGCGCAGGCGGCTTCCACGCCGCACAATGGATCGGCGCAAGCGCCATCCGGCGAGCCAGGCTGGCTACGCTCACGGGGAAGGAAACGGGTTCCTGTCCAGAACATGTCTCCGGCCAACGGTGCGCTTAGCCCCATGGTAGGCGCCAAATGTCATGGTATTTTCTCGAGTGTGGGGACAGGAGTGCGTTGCCGGGCTCTAGAAGCGGGAGTAGGCAAGACCTCAAACGACGCCGGGTCTTACCCAGGTTCGAGGCTCTCCATGGAGATAACACCCCTAATCCTGCTCTGCGGGGTCTCCGCATCACTATGATCAAATAGCAAGGCTACAAGGATGCTCCTTGAGTTGTTTGACTAGAGGAGGAAGAAGCCAAGCTAGCTCTACTTCTTCTTAGCTATGTGGGTATGTGGTGCTAGAATGGTGAACTAAGGGTTGAACTCTTTGCATGGGTGATCATGGGGGGTTTATATAAGCCTACCCCCCGGGGTACAATGGTAATCCGGCTGGTTGTAGGACCCGGCCGTCAGTGTCTCTGGGCTCCGGCTTCTCCGCCGACAGCTGGGGCCCGCCGCCTGGTGGGCCCCGCCGACTGCCGTGGACTCGGTCGAAAGGTAGGGCCCGCCGCCTGTGGGCCAGGAGGACTAGGCCGCACTGTAGCCTCGCCTCTGATGACGGTAGCTTGGTCGGGGGACATATGTCTACAGTACCGCCGCCTGGTGGGCGATCACTGTAGCCACACCCCGTCACTTCTGGTTAATGGCGCACAGACTCCAAGGGGAGGGGCGGCTGCCTGCCAGGAGTCGACCTCCCATTGGGGCCGCCTGCTCTGGCCTCGCCGTCTTCTGGTGATACACGAACAGGTGGGGGCTGCCGTCTACGGGCCACACCGACCATCCGCCGTGGGAGCATGGCCCGGACCGACGTAGGCGATGTCATGGGCCGCGTGACTACAGTGCCATGGGAGGCGAGGGGTGTTCGCCTGGTACGCCCACACTGTGGCCACGTCCCTTCCTGGGTTTGGGGGTGGTTGGCTGCATTGTTGCCACGCCCAGTCTCGTCGTAGCAGGTGGGTGCAAACTTTGAGGGGACGAGGGGCCGCCTGGTAGGAGTCGGCCCTTGCCCTTGCCGCCTTCTAGGATGCGGCGCCTTCTGGGTGCACCGCCTTCTGGGGTGCGCCGCCTTCTAGGAGGCGGCCCATTGGCACCAGCCGGCCGCGTGGACCGGCCTCGCGACCAGTCGGGCTGAGGGGCTTGGCTAGCCCCGATGTCTTAAAAACTGCTGGGGTGCGGATGAGGCTACCCAGGGTCTATCCCCCGTCAATCGTCGACCCCCGCCTGGGCTTCACGGATGTGGAGCCCCCAATCCCCTCCGGCTGAAGCACCCCCTTTGCCACTTCAATGAGCGGCACAACTAGACATAGGGAAGATACGGGGGAAGAATATACCTTCGGGGATCACGGCGGTAAGGCGAATGGCCTGCCGGACATGCGAAAGACAATGGGATCTGCCGCGATTGACCGTAGACTAGTGTAGTGTATCATTGTCGTGGGAGTGGAGCTCCGTGTGTCCGGACGTGCACATAGGACGTGCACATAGTTTTAGCTATTTTAGTTAAAAATACGTCCAAAATATAATGAATGTCGTCCGGTTTATATGAAATATGTTGTATTTTCATGAGTTTCATCCGGTCCCCTGTTTGCGGACGGACGCAGAAGGAAATTTACAGGTTGCCATTGAAGATGCCCTAACGTGATGGAGCAAGTACCCGATCTCACAAGATTTTCTTCCTTCCTCCTCGTGTCAATTTTTTTCGTGTGGAGCCTTCGGGTGACTTACCAGTGGACTGCCGTCTCGATCGGCGACGGTGCATCGACGTCCTTCTGGCGAAGTTCCTGGCTGGGCAGTAGACCTCACTGCATGCTTGCCCAGTCTTGTTTCAGCACTCCAAGAGAAAGAATAGAACAGTCAAGATGGCGTTGCAAAACTCAAATTGGATCGCAGGAGAGGAACAATTGCATCTTCAGAAGCAAAATTGTCTCGGTGCCTGAAGTCATCGCGAAAATCAGAAACAACATTGAGTTGTAGAGGTTGGCAGGTGCCAAGTGTTTTGAGCCCCCTTTCGGGGATGATATAGCGAGAAGTTAGCATAACTTGTACGGCTTAGCGGCCATGGCTTCCTTTTCTTTCACTCTACCGGTCACTTGAGCGACCTTGTATTCCATTCCTTTATGCTAAATCAATGAATGCCAGCAATGTGTTGGGTTTTTTCAAAGAGAAAAAAAAACTTACCGGTGGATCTTGTACTCGTGAATGATAGTACGCTGGACCCACAGCATCGCACCGGAGTGTGCACTGACGTTATCGCCTTCAAATCATCATATGGGCATATTAACCATTTTTTAGGGTGGCATATTTCTGTGACCAAAGTTATAATTTCAATCATCCTTGGTCACAGAAGATCTGGGATCGGCCCCGAAACAGCAAACAGTAAACTCGATTGAGCACCAGTATCCCATTTTTCTCAACTAAAAGCAAGGACATTGTGACGCTGATCAATCACAATCACAGATGGGCACGGGCTTCGACGGCGGTTGTACTCCATTAGTACTGCTACTGCTCCCTCAATATGCCGCGTTGTTTGAATCTGATGTGGGTCAGTGGGTGCTTGAAATTATAACTTTGAATGCTTGATCGTGTGACCCAGCACATGCCATGCTCAACAAGTAGCAGTAGTACGTCCTCTCAGGCTCTGCTGGTAGACTTTCTTTTCGACGTTTTTTCTCTCGATATAACACGCCTACGCGAGCTTTGTGACGGTATATATAATTTTTTGACACTCGACCTTTGTCGCAGTATACAGTGTTCCAAACTGCCAAGCAAACCCCTACCCACAAGCCACTGTTCTACTTCTGGGCTTCAGGCTTCCTCTTGCGCGAAAGCTGTTCGGCCATAAACCTACTACTACTAAGTACCTGTTCGGCAATCCACCGGCTTCCCAAAATACAAGGATCTGCGGAGTACCTGTTTTTCTGCTTCATGATTTTCAACTGTGACTTCGGCAGCTCCAGGAGCAGAGAGACTCCGAACAGGCCTTAAGTACTGGTACGAAAATTACTAATGGTAACAAGTTAGTTACATGACTGTTGGGAGGCACGAGTGAAAAATCTACTCTACTAGGAGTACAACCGGAGTGCTCCTTTTGGAGCTTCGCACAATGATAATGTCACATAATGGCTGTCCCACGTTAACCCCAAACGAACAGGTGGCGGGGTCCAAGCACCCCAAAACGACCCAACCACCGCCCTCGCCGCTACGAGCACGACACAGACGCGCCCGAAGCCAAGCACGTACGGCTATATACCTATACCTACGGTCTTCAACGAACACGCAGATCAGACGGGCAAAACGCATCGAGTAGAAAAAAGAATAACAGATATAGGCTGGCTATACGAGCCAGCAAAAGAACGGCTAAGGCTGGTCATAGTGGGAGTAACATAGGTAGTAACATAGATGCCACATAAGTAAAATTGGTGATGTGGCAAGTAGTTAATGAGGAGAGAGGCAAATAGAGTAACATAATATGTTACCATCATATAGCGGTTTCCAATGCATAATGAGTCTACAAAGTAATAAATGAAGGCAACTATGTTACCACACCTATGACACTACCCATTATGAAGGTAGTAACATAGACTAGTAACATATGTATGTTACTAGTCTAAGTTACTCCCCACTATGACGAGCCTAAAAGCAAGCAACAGACTGCGAAAAGGCGCAGCTCGTGCTGCACTGTGGTTGATGACGAAACCATGCAAACTCGAGCAGCGGAGAGAGATCGAGTACGTACGATAACAGATTATACGAAGCATGGCAACCTAGATGGATTAGGACTAGATTACAACACAAGACCACAGAAGACCCTACAACTATACACGAGAGAAAGCGAGCGAGCGAGAGAGAGAAAGTATAGCAGCGCTGCTTAGATTTGAAAGCAGAAAATCAATGTTAAAAGACGCGACATCGCAAGTACAGTACCTGGCAACCCAGCTAAACCTAGTTTACTACTCCATACATTTTGTTGTTGTTGGTGGTGATCTCGGCTCAACACAAAGCGTGGGCAGAAGAGAATGGAAGAGCTGGCCGGATATGGTAGCGGGTTGCTTGCTTACTGGTCATCGGGGACCCGGTAGGCGTCGGCGGTGATCTCGGTCAGCCATAGCCCCGGGAACAGCGACTGCACGAGACAATTGGTAGTAGTAGTGTTTCTGTTAGCTGGATCATCACTACTGCTATTATTATACTCGACAAGAAGAGCGTATAGATAGAGGGCAATGATAAAATAGGAGGTTTTTTTTTGCTTTAGGTAATTAGAGGGATGAGGGGTAGTATGGGGAATTGGCCTTACATCGAGGTGCCGCTGCACGACCCGCGCCCGCTTGCGGGGGCGCCGCCGCGGACGGGCGCCGGTGAGGGCGTAAACGTCCTCCTCGATCTCCTCCGCATCCAGCGCCACAGCGAACGGACCGCGCATGCCGTCGTGCCGCGCCATGGTCGCCGGAGTCGTCGACCACGGCGTCGCGGACGATGCGGCGCCCGGGCTGCCGCGGGCTGATGGACGACGCTTTCGCTCCCTGAGCGTCCACGGCATGCTGGCGGCCACAACCGCGGCGGCGTCCTGCGGTGGCGGAGGAAACGGCGCTGCCGGAGGCTCGGGCTCCGGCGACCGCTGGGGCGTCGCCGGGGGCAGGCGAAGACGGTCGGCGGCTTCATGGAGGTGGCCCATGAGCTTAGCCCGGAGATCCTCCAGCCCGCCGTCGTAAGGTCCCTCGTCTACGGCGTCGGCACCACCGCGTCGGTGGGACGTCGAGGAGCGGCGCCGATCGCGGATGGCTCCGGCCCCTCCGGAGACAGACGACAGGGAAGGCACGCAGTGGTCACGAGGCGGTGGTGGTGGCGCCCATGGCTTCAGGCGGTGCGGCTGCGTGGCCGGCGTCTTCGCCCTCGGATCCGCGGTGGCCGCCATGGTCGTGGCGCGCGGTCGGCCGTCGCCCGCGCGGTCCGGCGCAGGGACACGCGCAGGCGCAGGCACGGTCGGCTCTGAGGGGAGGTCCTGCCGGGTCGCCGGCGAGGCGGCGGAGGAGACAAGCAAGATACGGGAAGGGTGAGAGGCGAGGGGGAGATAGAGAAAGCGAGGGAGGTGGAGTCTGCGTCGCGCTTTGTTACGGGGGCAAACTACGGCCGCGACGGGTGGTGCCGTGCGTGCGAGCGGGGTAGCTCGGGTAATTCGCGAGGTAGGGGTAGGACACGAGCGTCGGGAGGGCGGGCCGCGTGTGGGTCGAACCTCGAACGAGTATCAGATCACACCTGACCCTATTTCGTCCACCAGACAGAACCAGCGGTGCCTCGCGAGGGATCACGACGGAGCCGTCCGCAAGTGGACGTCGCCGGTGGCGGAGGTAGAGGCGTGTTTGGTCTTGGGGATAAAAACTTGATGCTGGGACAGCATCAAATTCCTGGCCTCAAGAATTGTAGTATGCTTCCCCACGGGTAAAATGTACGGAACCATCACATTAGGGTCGTAAAATTATCACTTTACAAAATGTGACACTTGGCACCGCAACGAAGAATTAATAATGGCAAAAATCATTGATTTGTTTTCTGAGAGCGTTTTGGCGTGGCAGAGCACTCGTGGGCCGACATTGGTGACCGCAAGGCACTAACGGCCGTTAACGGCCTTACTTTTTTCGCGCGGGACGAAGCAGCTGGGCTGGGTGGGTCGCGTTCAGTCGATGGCTGGGGTGGGCTGGGGCGTTCGGTCGTTTTCATTTACTGGGCTGCTAGGTCAGGCTCTGCTCCTTCGTTTTTCCTCAAAAAAAAAAATCACGCAACAGTAATTCGATCGATTCAGTGCGCCCGTTCGGTTTCTTCAGAAAACTCCAGTCTCCACACACACAGTGCATTCATTCACATTCACCATCCTTGCAATAACCACCACTCTCCATCGCCTCTCCATCCAACTTGCTCTTTCCCACTCAAAAAACCTCCATCGCGCCATGGCATTTGGCCTCAGATCGGAGAAGGCGCTGCAGGAGATCTTCGATGGCGACATCACCAAGCTCTCCTACGAGTGTGAGGTGAGCACCCGGTACACCAGCGTTGAAATCCTAAAGAACCATGCGCGCGCAGTGAGGGCGGCTGCCAACCATGAGGAGTACGCCCGATTGCTAGAGCTCCATCGCCCACTGATCGAGAACTTGGTCTGGGCGATGGGAGAGGTGAGGGATTCCCCGGATCCATAGGAGAGGGCACGCCGTTACTTTGTAACACCCCCAGTGTCATGCTACAGTGAGAATTTAAATTCAAATCAAAGTAAAATTCAAAATTCAAAGTCAAATTTAAAGTGAGAATTTAAATTCATAAACATGGTTGGAAAATAGGTCACCATTTAGCAAATATTCCAAAACAAATAATGGTTGAGGAAAACAACATCACTTGTTTACTCTTTTGGGCTCTAGCAATTAATCAGTGTCAAATCAGAATTATTAAATGCTTTTCCCCATTTATGAAAATACAAACTATTTCAAATATCTCCCAAACTTTTTGTGGCCGTGTCTAATATTGCTATGTAAATTATGGGCCAAGTTTCATATTTTACATAAGTCCATAGCTATTAAAAATAAATACAAAACAAGAGAAATAAAAGAAAACTGGAAAGGAATTAAAGAAAAAGGGAAAAGGCCCCTATGCACATGGCCAAGTGCACAGTGCGGGCCCAGCCTAGCAAGGGGGTCTTCCCCTCCCCCTGTTCACCATGGTGCGGTGGACGTTGTCGGCATGTCCACATCATGGATCTGCCACAGGACAGCCATCCAGAGGCCCCAGACGGTCCTTAAGGCCCCCGTTGACCCCTCCCTCGCAACCCTAGCTCCACCATCTCCCCCCTCGCCTCGATCCTTTCTCCCCGCGCTTGGCCGAACGCAGCCGCCGCCGTGCGCCGCTCGATCCTGCGGCCGCCGCCGCCCCGGTGCCCGGGAACCTTGTTTGGGAGGTGCGCCGGCCCCCACATCTTCTTCCTCGACCATCTGTTGAAGCTGGGGCACTCTACAGCGAAGGAATCGGGCCCTTCTTCTTCCTCGGTCGTAGCTTCATCTCCTGCGAACTCCGGCGGCGTTGATCTTCCCTAAGCCTGCTGCCCTCCCATACCGAACCACAGTGAGCACACGCCCCCCCTCGTCCCTTTTGCTTTGTTCCCCGTGCCCCCTAGCCTCTTCCCCGCTGTAGCCGTAGCTCACCGCCATCGTTCACCTCGCCACCGCAGCCATAGCCAGCCAAGCTCATGACCGAGCCCTGCGGCGTGCTCAACACTTCCCTAGGAAGCGAACGCACCCACCGACGCTTGTTCTCGTGCCTTCTAACGGCATTCCCGTCGAAGTCGTGCTTCGACCTCCTCCATGGCTCGTCGCATGTGCTTTTTCTAGCAGCCCCAGCTTCGCCCAATAGCCTCAATCGATGCGGCGAGCTCTCCCCGTTCGAACGCAAGTCCCAATGCGCGAAATGGTGGACCGTAGCAGATTTCTGGCCGGTTCCGGCATAGAACCGCCGCGGGAAAGGCTCGCCGGAGCTACTCCGGTGCCGCCGCTGACCAGGCGTTGTGTGGGGTCCATCCTGGGTCACTACCCGTGACCCCGGTGGGTCCTGTTGACCACATTCACTTAGTCAATGTGTTGACTGGACTGGGTGCAGTCACCGACGAGTAGGCCCTGTTGGAAAATGCCCTAGAGGCAATAATATTGTATAATTATATTTCTATTATTCATGATTAAGAGTTTATATTTCATGTTATAACTGCTATGATCCTGAAATATGTGATTTAGTGGAAAACTCATATGCACGTGTGAAATGATAAGCGGTAAAACAATAGGTTCCCAGTCTCGCCTCTAAGACCGACTCAAGTGTTGTTGGTGATCATGTTTTCCGGATCTTAGGATATTGTTAAGTGTAACGATAGTCCTAAAACAAAATTGAGGGTGTGACATTAGAAGAACGATCATATTGAATTGACCCAATACTTGTCTGTTATACTATGTGATTATATCATCTAAAATCATATGTTATAACATGGAGTGTTAGCATGTGTTTTAGTTCCTTAGACCACGAGGGTGTCTCGTTCACTTACTACCATACGGTGGGCTTTGGGGTTGCTAAAATTTCATCTGTAACAAGGTGATCATAATGACAACTTTCTGGTTCACCGGAAAGTTTGACAAGTGACTGGATAACTCGAGAGTGGGATTTGCTCCTCTGACGATGGAGAGATATTCTTAGGGCCCTCTCGGTGTGATGACATCCATCATCGTCTGGCCAGACACGGGTGACTACGTCACAGGGATGTCGGAACACGTCAACAAGAAAGAGGAACAAAACTGATACGGGATCAATGGTATAGTGAGCATGGTGTTGACTTTGGAGGATACAGATGCACACCGGGTTTGGTAAAGTATCGCGAAGCAAAGGGAACATCACATGATAACCAAAGTTTCACTCAAGTACCATTTTTGTAATCATAAGGATCGATATGGATGTCCACGGTTTCGCTATCGGTCATTGAACAAAAGGGTTTCGTTCATGTCTATGGTTTACCGAACCTACGAGGTCACAAGCTTAAGGTAATCACGATCTGCTAAGTGTTAATAGGAAGGGAGTGATGATAATATATTTGTGGAATTTTTCATTAATATCCAGAATAGTTCTGAGAGGTTCCGGAAACGTTTCGGAGTCACCGGAAGGGTTTCGGTGAATACCGGGTATTACCGATTAATATATATAGGTGGAAAATGATTATGTGGTGTTAATTTATATATATAATGGTATTAAAATGTTTAGAACAAATATATATTTAATGTAATATCAATGGGCCTAATAAGGCCAAGAGGTGGAAGGAAACTCGGGCCTTGAAGGCCCAAGTGGAGGTGGCGCCCTCCTTTCCTAATGGGCGGGGAGGCGAATCCTACTTGGGGTGGGGAGTTGGACTCCCCCTCATGGCTGGCGCACCAAGGGAGACTTTCCTTCCTTGGTGGATGCCCTCTCCTCCCCTCCTAACCTATATATACTAGTGGATTTCTCCCTATAGAAACATAAGTTTTTGAGCCTCCTCTAGTCGATCTAGTGCAAGTTCTAGTTGGTCCTAGTTGACTAATTAGAGCGATCCCTATCCACCTCTAATCCTCATAATTATAAGCCCCATGTGGTTCTAATCAACTCCCTCTAATTCTCCGGCGATGATTAGCTCTGTACGGTGAAGCGCTGCCGGATCATGAAGACCGTACGCTTGCAACCAAGTAGAGAGGTCGTGGTTTCGGTCTTCGTTCGAGGGATCGTTCGTGGGCGGCTCGCAGGATGGTCATCGACTTTCGAGGGACTCCAACTACAATCTACACCGACTCATCTACTTTCGCCGCACTCCCGGAGTCGGTAACGATCATTTATCACAACCCGTTATGCATCTTCATATTGTCCGTGGGTGATCGTAGGACGAATTTTTTTTGTTTTCTACCACGTTTCCCAACAGTGGCATCATGAGCGGTTCTATGAGTAGATGTAGGTTGCGATCTAGGTCACATGTGGATGTGAGGGTGATGCTCTTGCTATGCCTCCCTCGAGTGTTGCTTCGGTTCTGTTCATTGATGGCATGGTGTCGTTTTCTACAAGATTCTGACAATCGCTCGGCTCGGGCTGTCGATGATCTGCTAACAGTTCCTTGGGCTTCACCATAGTCAAGAATAGTGAACCATCGCATACGCAAGGGGGCAATGAAGATGGATGATCTTCTAGGAGGTCACGCGTATTAGACAAAGTTCAGTTTGGGGGAATGAGATTTTTAATAAAATCTCTTCTTTCACACACCCCAAAAGTTAATCTAGCAACAAGGATTATCACTTTATGGTGTGCACGTAGGTAGCTAGGTTTATCCGTAAACCCTAGAAGCCACGTAATTCAAATTTGCCAAACCGATTAGAGGACGTCTAACTTGGTTTTGTAGGGTTTGCATATGATGTGGTATAGCCTTCACCATGATAATGAGTTTATGTATGAGATGGTTATATGTTGTAATGTTAAGTGGCCTGCGCGTCACGACATGATAGTTGGAGCCACGAGATTGCCACCTTAACGTAAATATCATAGAGATATGTTACAAGTGATGGTGGCAAGCAGGAGGACCCTGACAAGGAGAAGGTGTACCAGGGCGCGGGACGAGGAGCTATAATCTCGTTCCACGACGGAATTTCAGATTTTGGTGCCACAACAATGTTTTCTGAAATGGTAGCCACGACAACATTTTCTAAGATTGCCGCCATAACAACGTTTTTGAACCAGTTGCCACGACAACGAAATATTGGTCGACACGTTGCTTCAACTGGAGATTAAAGACGATCACGGAGAACTCCCTACACCCAGGGCTATACCATATCATGCTATTATGAATTGCCAAAGATGTTTATCCCTTTATTGTTTGCACCATTTGATTGTGCAGTAGTCAATTATTAGGGTGATCTCTCACTGTAAATATCAAGTTAAAAGGTGCTCTTCCCAGTGTTTCAACTGTCTATAACACGTAGCATTCCGGAGTGGGTCATGTCCACATGAGCACAAACAGGACGCAAGGTGTAAGATGGGGATGGTCAGAACATACTTGCAGATAGCACTCGATTGTCTTGAAGTTCTGGCAGAATCATTCTGAGCTCTAAGCACAAAGCATCAAAAGATGAACAAGAGTCATATCGAGATATGATTAGAAAAAGTTTGCCCGCCGGTCAAAATTCTCGTCATCAGTGATGCCCACATCAATGGCTGAGAACTAGGCTTGGATCTTGAATCACTCACTATCTATTATGAGAGATATTGATTTGATTGGAAGCACAAATATGTATTAATTAATTTTAATAACTAGTGCAAATTAATTATGAACAATGTCTATGTGTAGTTTGCATTATAATTGTAGAATTATGGATCACAAATCCACCTTTGTTGTTGAAATCAATTGACTGTTATTTATATGGTTAAAACTTTATGTTTGAGAGGATTGTCCTCTAAAAGTGCCAAGAAGGATTTTGTCCTATTGGATAGTTATAATACTCTCTTGCTTATGCTATGGATGACGAGACTCAGGTCTTTTGATCCAAAAGCTAGAATTACATTATGGTCTGCTTGCTTCCGAGAAACCCGAACTTCAAAATGTTTGGGATAGTTATGTGATATTCTTGGAATTGAAAATTGTTTTCAGAAACAAAAGGCTAAAAGATATGCGATATCTAGACTAGTGTTTTATTTGAATATTCTAGTGAAGTGTTCAACTATGTTTAAGACTGAAATGCGTAAGATCCAGAAGAAAGCCATGTTGGGGAATGTAGTAATTTCAAAATTTTCCTACGCACACGCAAGATCATGGTGATGCATAGCAACGAGAGGGGAGAGTGTTGTCCATGTATCCTCGTAGACCAAAAGCGGAAGCATTATGACAACACAGTTGATGTAGTCGTATGTCTTCACCATCGACCGATCCTAGTAACGAAAGTACGGCACCTCCGCGATCTGCACACATTCAGCTCGGTGATGTCCCACGAACTCCAATCCAGCAGAGTGTCGAAGGATAGTTTCGTCAGCACGACGGTGTGATGATGGTGATGATGAAGCTACTGGCGCACGGCTTCGCCTAAGCACTACGACAATATGACTGAGGTAGATTATGGTGGAGGGGGGCACCGCACACGGCTAAGAGATCAATGATAAACTTATGTGTCTATGGGGTGCCCCTGGCCACGTATATAAAGGAGGGAGGGAGGAGGAGGCTGGCCCTCATAGGGCGCGCCCAAAGTGTGGAGTCCTACTAGGACTCCCTAGTCCTAGTAGGATCCACCTCCCACATGGAATAGGAAAAAGAGAAGGGCGAAGGAGAAGGAAGGAAGGGGGCGCCCCCTTTCCCTAGTCCAATTCAGACCAGTCCATGGGGAAGGGTCGTGGCCACCCTTGAGGCCTTTCTCTCCTTTCCCGTATGGCCCATTAAGGCCCAATACGAATTCCCATAACTCTCCGGTACTCCAAAAAATACCCGAATCACTCGGAACCTTTCCGATGTCCGAATATGGCCTTCAAATATATCGATCTTTACGTCTCGACAATTTCGAGACTCCTCGTCATCTCCCCGATCTCAACCGGGACTTTGAACAAACTTCGGTCATCAAATCACATAACTCATAATACAAATCGTCGCAGAATGTTAAGCGTGCGGACCCTACGGGTTTGAGAACCATGTAGACATGACCGAGACTCATCTCCGGTCAATAACCAATATCGGAACCTGGATGCTCATATTGGCTCCTACATATTCTACGAAGATCTTTATCGGTCAAACCGCATAACAACATAAGTTGTTCCCTTTGTCATCGGTATGTTACTTGCCCGAGATTCGATCGTCGGTATATCAATACCTAGTTCAATCTCGTTACCGGCAAGTCTCTTTACTCGTTCCATAATGCATCATCCCGCGACTAGCTCATTAGTCACATTGCTTTTAAGGCTTATAGTGATGTGCATTACTGAGAGGGCCCACAGATACCTCTCCGACAATCAGAGTGAAAAATCCTAATATTGATCTGTGCCAACTCAACAAGTACCATCTGAGACACCTGTAGAGCACCTTTATAATCACCCAGTTACGTTGTGACGTTTGGTAGCACACAAAGTGTTCTTCCGGTATTCGGGAGTTGCATAATCTCATAGTCATAGGAACATGTATAAGTCATGAGGAAAGCAATAGCAATATACTAAACGATCAAGTGCTAAGCTAACGGAATGGGTCAAGTCAATCACATCATTCTCTAATGATGTGATCCCGTTAATCAAATGACAACTCATGTCTATGGCTAGGAAACTTAACCATCTTTGATTCAACGAGCTAGTCAAGTAGAGGCATACTAGTGACACTATGTTTGTCTATGTATTCACACATGTACTAAGTTTCCGGTTAATACAATTCTAGCATGAATAAATAATATTTATCATGAAATAAGGAAATAAATAATAACTTTATTATTGCCTCTAGGGCATATTTCCTTCAAGCTAGTCATGTGTTGGCGGTGAAAACTTGTAGAGAAAGAACAAAACCAAAGGATGTAATGAGACTCGCACGCCTAGGGAAGTTCGGGGCTCACACCACTCTTAAAGTTGTTGTTTCTTCTCAAAGTAAGAGAAATATTAAAGTAAAACTATAAGAAGTAAAAGGCAGAAAGAAAAGAAGACCGGAATGTCCAGCTCAGGTATGAATATCATACAAGTTATGAAATGCGGAGGTTGTTGGTCAAGTAAAGTGTAGTTGATACGTCTCCAACGTATCTATAATTTTTGATTAGTCCATGCTATTATATTAGTTCTTTTGGATGTTTTATATGCATTAATATGCTATTTTATATTATTATTTTTGGGACTAACTTATTAACCTAGAGCCCAGTGCCAGTTTCTATTTTTCCTTGTTTTTGACTTTCTCAGAAAAGGAATATCAAATGGAGTCCAAATGGAATAATACATTATGATGATTTTTCTTGGACCAGAAGACACCCAGGGGACTTGGGGGGAGGGACAGAGAAGTGCCGAGGAGGCCACAAGCCTCCAGGGCGCACCTCGGGGGCGTCCCCTGGCTTGTGGGCCCCTCGAGGGTCCCCTAACCCTAATTCCAGCTCTATATATTCTCAAATATTCACCAAACATCAGAAGCGTCCACAAAAATAGTTTTCTACCGACACAAGCTTCTGTTGTCATGAGATCCCATCTTGGGGCCTTTTTTGGCAATCTGCCAGAGGGGGATTCGATCACAAAGGGCATGTACATCAACCCTGCTACCCTTCCGAGGAAGCGTGAGTAGTTTACCACAGACCTAAGGGTCCATATCTAGTAGCTAGAAGGCTTCTCCTCTCTCTTTGATCTTCAATACAATGTTCTCCTCGATGTTCTTGGAGATCTATTCGATGTAATCTTCTTTTACGGTGCATTTGTTGAGATCCGATGAATTATGGATTTATGATCAGATTATCTATGAATATTATTTGAGTCTTCTCTGAAATCTTTTATGCATGATTAAGATATCTTTGTATTCCTCTTCGAACTATCGGTTGGGTTTGGCCAACTAGATTGGTTTTTCTTGCAATGGGAGAGGTGCTTAGTTTTGGGTTCAACTTTGCGGTGTCCTCACGAGTGACATAGTAGGGGTAGCGAGGCACGTATTGTATTATTGCCATCAAGGATAAAAAGATGGAGTTTATATCATCTTGCTTTAGTTTATCCCTCTACATCATGTCATCTTTCTTAAGGCGTTACTCCGTTCTTATGAACTTAATACTCTAGATGCATGCTGGATAGCAGTCGATGTGTGGAGTAATAGTAGTACATGCAGGCAGGAGTCGATCTACTTTTCACGAATGTGATGCCTATATTTATGATCATTTCCTTATATATATCATCATAATTATGCTCTTTTCTATCAATTGCTCAATAGTAATTTGTTTACCCACCGTATGCTTTATTCAAGAGGGAAGCCTCTAGTGAAACCTATGGCCCCCGGGTCTATTTTCCATCATATATTTTCAGATCTATAAATCAAAAAACCCAAAAATACCTTGCTGCACTTTATTTATTTATACTTTATTTTGTCATTTTATTTATCTTTTATAGCTATCTGTATTAGGTCCCACTCTTGTTCGTGGCCATGAAGGGATTGACAACCCGTTTTTTCGCGTTGTGTGCAAGTGTATGTTAGTTTGTTCAGGTGCATATATTGGAGACTTCCTTGGGCCTCCTGCTGGATTGATACCTTGGTTCTTAACTGAGGAAAATACTTATCTCTAATTTGTTGCATCACGCTTTCCTCTTCAAGGAAAAAATCAATGCAAGCTCAAGAAGTAGTAGGAAGAATTTCTGGCGCCGTTGTCGGGGAGGTTCTACATCAAGCCTACAAGGTACCAATCATAAACTCTCATCGCTTGCATTACATTATTTGCCATTTCCCTCTCATTTTCCTCTCCCCCACTTCTAAATGTTTTCAAAAAGTCGCAAAAATATTTGCCTTTTTATTCGCCCTTCTTTCGTTCGTCTTTTCGTTTGCTTTCCTTCTACTTGTGTGCTAGATTGCTTGCTTTGTCATGATGTCTCAAGAAAATACCAAGTTGTGAGACTTTTCCAACACTAATAAAAATGATTTTATTAGTACTCCGATTGCTCCCGCCACTAGTACGGAATCTTATGAAATTAATGCCGCTTTGTTGAATCTCCTTATGAAAGAACAATTTTCCGATAGTCCTAATGAAGATGTCGCATCCCATCTAAATACTTCCATTAAGTTGTGTGATATGCATAAGAAAAAAGATCCAGATAATGATATTGTTAAATTGAAGCTATTTCCGTCCTCACTATGAGATCGTGCTAAAACTTAATTTTCATCTTTGCCTAAAAATTGTATTAATTCATGGAACAAGTGTAAAGATGCTTTTATTTCCAAGTATTTTCCTCCCGCTAAGATCATCTCCCTTAGGAACGATATAATGAATTTTAAGCAACTTGATCATGAACATGTTGCACAATTTTGGGAGAGGATGAAATTGATGATAAGAAATTTCCCTACTCATGGTTTAAGTTTGTTGATGATCATACAAAAAATTTATGCGAGATTGAATTTTGCATCTAGAAATCTTTTAGATTCTGCCACGGGAGGTACTTTTATGGAAATTACATTAGGAGAAGCTAATAAACTCCTAGATAAACATTATGTAAAATTACTCTCAATGGCATACCGAAAGATCTTCTACTAGTAAAAAAGTCATGCAATTGAAGAAATTAATACTTTGAGTGGAAAGATGGATGAACTTATGAAATTGATTGCTAGTAAGAGTGCTCCTATTAGTCCTAATGATATGCCTTTGTCTACTTTGGTAGAGAATAAGGTGTATAGAGGCATATAAGTTTATGCGGGATTGATCATATCGCATGACTTGGAGATGAGTCAACTTTAGCTAGAAGGCGTCCCAATAATTTGGAGTTTAAAGATCTTAATGAAAAAATGATAAAAGTGGTATTGGAGAGGTCAAAACTTTTAAGTAGCGATGAACCCACTATTTTGATTTCAAGGACTTTAATTATGACAATTGCTCTTTGACAAATTTTATTTCCTTGTTGCAATCCATGCTTAATTCACCTCATGCTTATAATCGAAATAAAGCTTTTACTAAACATATCGTTGATACTATGATGAAATCGTTTGAAGAAAAACTTGAATTGGAAGTTTCTATCCGTAGAAAGCTTTATGATGAGTGGGAACTTACTATTAAGATTAAAATTAAAGATTATGAGTGCAATACTTTGTGTGATTTGGGTGCTAGTGTTTCCACTATACTGAAAACTTTATGAGATGTGCTCGGTTTCCACGAATTTGATGATTGTTCTTTGAATTTAGATCTAGTGGATTCCAGTATTAAGAAACCTATGGGAAGGAATCGTGATGTTCTTATTGTTGAAAATAGGAATTATGTGCCCATAGATTATATCGTGCTTTATATAGATTGCAATCCTACATGTCCTATTTTTCTTGGTAGACCTTTCCTTAGAACTTTGGTGCAATTATTGATATGAAAGAAGGAAGCATTAGGTTTCAATTTCCATTAAGGAAGGGTGTGGAAAAATTTCCAAGAAAGAAAGTTAAGTTGCCATATGAATCTATTATGAGGGGCTACTTATGGATTGCATATCAAATACGACAACACCTAGATCTATGTTTTATGCTTAGCTAGGGGCGTCAAACAATAGCGCCTATTGGGAGGCAACCCAATTTCTATTTTGTGTGTTTTGTTTTTGCTACTGTTCTTGAAACAAATTCACATTATTACTTCTGTATGAATTGTGTTTTGGTATTTTAGTTAGTGTTTGAGCCAAGTAAGACCTTTGGGATGGTCTATGGTGATAGTTGATTTGATCTTGCTAAAAACAAAAACTTTTGCGCTCATGCCAGAATTTTAGAACTTCACAGAAGCGTGATTTGATCTAATTTTTTTACATATGATTGATATAAAAATTGCCTAGATTTTCCTAATTTTTCAGAAATTTTGGAGTTACATAAGTATACAAAGTTTCCAGATTACTACAGACTGTTCTATTTTTGACACATTCTATTTTCTATGTGTTGTTTGATTATTTTGATGAATGTATGGGTAGTATCAGGGGATATGAACCATGGAGAAGTTGGAATACAGTAGATATAACACCAATATAAATTTAGAATGAGTTCACAACAGTACCTAAAGTGGTGATTTGCTTTATTATACTAACGGATTTTACGAGTTTTCTGTTGAGTTTTATGTTGTGAAGTTTTCAAGTTTTGGGTAAAGATTTGACAGACTATGGAATAAGGAGTGGTAAGAGCCTAAGCTTGGTGATGCCCAAGGCACCCCAAGGTAATATTGAAGGACAACCAAGCATCTAAGCTTGGGGATGCCCCAAATGACATCTCCTCTTTCGTCTTTAATCCACCGGCAAATTTACTTGAGCCTATATTTTTATTCACCACATGATATTTCTTTTTCTTGGAGCGTCTTGTATGATACGAGTCTTTGATTTTTAGTTTTCCACAATGATCCTTGGTGTACACACCTTTAGAGAGGGACACGCTTTAATCGTGAATTTATTAGAATACTCTATGTGCTTGATACGTCTCCAACGTATCTATAATTTATGAAGTATTCATGCTATTATATTATCTGTTTTAGATGTTTAATGGGCTTTACTATGCACTTTTATATTATTTTTGGGACTAACCTATTAACCGGAGGCCCAGCCCATATTGTTGTTTTCTTGCCTATTTTAGTGTTTCGAAGAAAAGGAATATCAAACGGAGTCCAAACGGAATGAAACCTTCGGGAAAGTTATTTTTGGAACATAAGCAATCTAGGGGACTTGGAGTGCACGTAAGGGAAGTTCGAGGTGGCCACGAGGCAGGGGGGCGCGCCCCCCTCTGTGCGCGCCCCTCACCCTCATGGCCCCCTCGAGGCTCCCCTGGTCGACTTCTTTTGCCTATATATCTCCATATACCCTAAAAACACCAAGGAGCACAATAGATCGGGAGTTCCGCCGGCGCAAACCTCTGTAGCCACCAAAAACCAATCGGGACCCTGTTCCGGCACCCTGCCGGAGGGGGGATCCCTCACCGGTGGCCATCTTCATCATCTCGACGCTCTCCATGACGAGGAGGGAGTAGTTCACCCTCGGGGCTGAGGGTATGTACCAATAGCTATGTGTTTGATCTCTTCCTCTCTTTCGTGTTCTTGATTTGGCATGATCTTGATGTATCGCGAGCTTTGCTATTATAGTTGGATCTTATGATGTTTCTCCCCCTCTACTCTCTTGCAATGGATTGAGTTTTCCCTTTGAAGTTATCTTATCGGAATGAGTCTTTAAGGATTTGAGAACACTTGATGTATGTATTGCCGTGCTTATCTGTGGTGACAATGGGATATTCACGTGATTCACTTGATGTATGTTTTGGTGATCAACTTGCGGGTTCAGTGACCTTGTGAACTTATGCATAGGGGTTGACACATGTTTTTGTCTTGACTCTCCGGTAGAAACTTCGGGACACTCTTTGAAGTACTTTGTGTTGGTTGAATAGATGAATCTGAGATTGTGTGATGCATATCGTATAATCATGCCCACGGATACTTGAGGTGACAATGGAGTATCTAGGTGACATTAGGGTTTTGGTTGATTTGTGTCTTAAGGTGTTATTCTAGTACGAACTCTATGATAGATCGAACGGAAAGAATAACTTCATGTTATTTTACTACGGACTCTTGAATAGATAGATCAGAAAGGATAACTTTGAGGTGGTTTCGTACCCTACCATAATCTCTTCGTTTGTTCTCCGCTATGAGTGACTTTGGAGTGACTCTTTGTTGCATGTTTAGGGATAGTTATATGATCCAATTATGTTATTATTGTTGAGAGAACTTGCACTAGTGAAAGTATGAACCTTAGGCCTTGTTTCCTATCATTGCAATACTGTTTGTGCTCACTTTTATCATGAGTTACCTTGCTGTTTTTATATTTTCAGATTACAAATACTCTTATCTACCATCCATATTGCACTTGTATCACCATCTCTTCGCCAAACTAGTGCACCTATACAATTTACCATTGTATTGGGTGTGTTGGGGACACAAGAGACTCTTTGTTATTTGGTTGCAGGGTTGCTTGAGAGAGACCATCTTCATCCTACGCCTCCCACGGATTGATAAACCTTAGGTCATCCACTTGAGGGAAATTTGCTACTGTCCTACAAACCTCTGCACTTGGAGGCCCAACAACGTCTACAAGAGGAAGGTTGTGTAGTAGACATCAAGCTCTTTTCTGGCGCCGTTGCCGGGGAGGTGAGTGCTTGAAGGTATATCTTTAGATCTTGCAATCGAATCTTTTTGTTTCTTGTTTTATCACTAGTTTAGTCTATAAAAGAAAACTAAAAAAATGGAACTGAGTTTGTCTCATACGCTTCATCTTTTTAATATCTTTCGTGAGTATGATGAAAAGGAAAATTGTGCTCAAGTGCTAGAATAAGAAGTCTATAAAATGTTTGGTACTAAATCTTTGAATGATGATCATGATTGCAATGTTGTTAGTATGAACTCTTTGAATATCCATAGTACTAATGATGATTGCACTAGTTATGATGAAAATGTCTCCTATAAGCATGTCGATTTTTGTGGAGTGCATTAGGTTTGCAAGTATACACCAAATAGGAAAGATAGATATTGCAAGAGGCATAAGCTTTTAGAAACTAAAGGGTTGCAAGAAATGCTAAATGCGAGTGCTGAAAATTTAAATTTCCTTTGTCGTACTTGTGAACTTTGCAATGAACATGGTCATTTAACTATCCGATGCAAATTGTTTCATGATCGAATCATGTCCAAAAATTGTGATGATATGATTTCCCTTGCACATCATAATGAACTTAGTTTGCTTATGGGTTACAAAGAAATCAAACATATAACTAAGCATCTTCCAAAATTTGCCCGTTATAAACTTTTTGATTTTGATCTAGAGAAGATTTATTTGTATTGTGCGGTGAACTGCATCAAAAATCCTTATGTTGCCAATTACCTAAAGAAAAGAAAGCAAATAGAAGATGAGGAGAATACTAATGAAAGGGAAGAGATTTCCCAATATCCTCCTATTATTTATTATGATGAATCATGTAACGAGGAGGAGCTTTCTATTCAACCAATCTCATCAATAAGGAGCTCAGAGAAGAAGGTTGAACCCACACATAATGTGAAGAAGAAAAATAAAGAATGAAGAAGCAAAGGTAAAAAGGTATCCCTCCCAAATGATGTTGCTCCTACTAATCATTGTGATGATGATAATTGTTATACTATTGGTGCTATCCATACTATTAATTATGAGAGTGATTATGCTTATGATATGAAAAGGCCCAAGCTTGGGGAAGCTATGTTTGATGAGGATGACATATTTGATAATATATTTGCTGAAATTAATGTTTGTCCCAATCTTGGGGATGCTAAGTTTAATGAAGATGATATTTTTAGCCTCCCAAGTTTGATATGCAAAGTTGTTATGATGATAGTGTGCCTCTTACCTATGATGATTATATTGATGAAAGTGGGTTTGGAAGAGTGTCAACTTTAGGAAGTAATGATCCCACTATTTTGTAGGATGTTGAATCTTATTGTGATGAATATGAAAGTGGATTTGGAGAGGTCATGACTTTATTTAGTGATGATTCCACTATCTTGGAAGAGGTCTCAATCGATTATGATGAGAACAAAGTTGCTACTTATGATGATTATTGTGATGAAACTTATGCTATAAAAAGTAGTGATGCTTATATTTATAAAACTTGTCATGATTATGATTACCCTTTTTCTGAATATTACTCTTTTAATGTGGAAACAATTTTTAGTATTCGAGTCTCTTATGATACTCCCACTATTCCGAATAAGAAGAATTTTGCTTATGTGGAGAGTAGTAAATTTTCTATGCTTGTAGATCATGAAAAGAATGCTTTAGGTGCTGGTTATATTGTTGAATTCATTCATTATGCTACTGAAA
Source organism: Triticum aestivum (assembly GCF_018294505.1). Taxonomy (NCBI): domain Eukaryota; kingdom Viridiplantae; phylum Streptophyta; class Magnoliopsida; order Poales; family Poaceae; genus Triticum; species Triticum aestivum. The sequence goes on along the minus strand of NC_057801.1, from coordinate 488,165,680 downwards.
ATTATCATGAGGGAGGAACATATGCTTGTAGGAATTGCAATAATATCAAGTTTCCTCTCTATTTGCTTAAAATCTTGAAGTTATGCTTGTTTTGCCTTCCTATGCTAGTTGATTATTGTTACCATAAGTTGTTTGATCACAAAATCCCTATGCATAGGAAGTGGGTTATACTTAAATGTGCTAGTCATATTCTTCATGATTCTCTCTTTATGTTTCAATTCTTATCTTTTATGTGAGCATCATTGAAATCATCATGCCTAGCTAGGGGCGTTAAACGATAGCGTTTGTTGGGAGGCAGCCCAACTTTATTTTTGTTCTTTGCTTTTTGTTCCTGTTTAGTAATAAATAATTCATCTATCTTATGGTTAAGATGTGTTTTCATGTTTTAATTAGTGTTTGTGCCAAGTAGAACCTTTGGGAAGACTTGGGTGAAGTCTTTGTGATCTTGCTCTAAAAAATAGAAACTTTAGCGCTCACGAGATTAGCTGCCAGTTTTTATTGGAGAGTGATTTTAGGTTGATTATTTTTGCATATGACTAATAGACAAATTCCTCAGGTCCACCAATTTATTTCAGAATTGTTGGAGTTCCAGAAGTATACGTTTGATACAGATTACTACAGACTATTCTGTTTTTGACAGATTCTGTTCTCTATGTGTTGTTTGCTTATTTTGATCAATCTATGAGTAGTATCGGTGGGTATGAACCATAGATAAGTTGGAATACAGTATATATTACACCAATATGAATTTAGAATGAGTTCACAATAGTACCAAAAGTGGTGATTTATTTTCTTATACTAACGGAGCTTACGAGTTTTGTTTTGAGTGTCGTGTTGTGAAGTTTTCAAGTTTTGGGTAAATATTCGATGGACTATGGAATAAGGAGTGGTAAGAGCCTAAGCTTGGGTATGCCCAAGGCACCCCAAGGTAATATTAAAGGACAACCAAGAGCCTAAGCTTGGGGATGCCCCGAAAGACATCCCCTCTTTCGTCTTCGTTCATCGGTAACTTTACTTGGAGCTATATTTTTATTTACCACATGATATGCGTTTTGCTTGGAGCATCATTTTATTTTGTTAGTATTTTCTTGCTGTTATTTATAAGAATGTTTTGCATTTATATTTTCAATAAAAATGTCAAGGATAGCCTTTACCATGCTTATTTTGCAAGTATACATGTTGTTCTTTCAAAACAGAAAGTTTACCGCTGTTGCAAAAATTCCCTAGAAAAGTCAGGGAATGATATAATGTTGAATATTTTTGCATATTTAGCTCTGATAAATCTTCTACAGCGCAGTTGTTTTCTCATAATTATTGGAGTCAGGGAAGTACGATGAATCTTGCATTCTTTACAGACTATACTGTTTTGGCAGATTGCTGTTATGTTTGCATTGTTTGCATATGTTTGCTTGTTTAGTGATTCTATTTGAGGATAGGAGTATTAAATATGCAGAGACATTTAGTATGCAATGTTGAATAATAATGTTAGTAATTTGTTAAAGTAGAAAATGATAAGGTTTTTGCATTGGTTTATACTAACTTATCTCACGAGTTCTTGTTGAGTTTTGTGTGGATGAAGTTTTTGAGATTTAGGAAAACCGTGATATGAGAGGAATTAAGGAGACACAAAATTTCAAGCTTGGGGATGCCCAAGGCACCCCAAGACAATATTTCAAGAAGTCTCATGCATCTAAGCTTGGGGAGGCCCCGGTAGGCATCCCAACTTTCTTCTTCAACAATTATCGGTTAGTATCGGTTGAACCTAAGTTTTTGCTTCTTCACATGAGTTGTGCTATCCTTGATATGTCATTTTGTTTTGTTTTGCTTGCTGTTTGAATACAATATCAAGATCTGAAATTCTTAAATGAGAGAGAGTCTTCACATAGTTACATAATTATTTAACTACTCATTGATCTTCACTTATATCTTTTTGGAGTAGTTTGTCATTTACTCGTGTGCTTCACTTATATCCTATGAGTAAATGGTTGAATGAGTTGAATATCATAAATCCAAAATTATATATGTTTCATATACTTATCTCATGGGGAGTAATGACTTCACATATAAAAAGTAGAGGTTGTAAATTTATTGAAGGTTAGCAAACATTGTATTGGTCACTTGAACAATTCATGAAAGAATATTGAAGGAAGAGAGATTTCACATATAAATATACTATCATGGACATCTTTTGTAGTTGTGAGCACTCATTAAAATATGACATGCTAAAAAGTTGATGTTGGACAAGGAAGACAACATAATGGGTTATGTTTTCCTATATGTCAAAAGTTATATTGTCTTGGATCATCCAACATGTTGAGCTTGCCTTTCTCCCTCATGCTAGCCAAATTCTTTGCACTAAGTAGAGATACTACTTGTGCTTCCAAACATCCTTTAAACCAGTTTTGCCATGAGAGTCCACCATACCTACCTATGGATTGAGTAAGATCCTTCAAGTAAGTTGTCATCGGTGCATGCAATAAAAATTGCTCTCTAAATATGTATGACTTATTAGTGTGAAGAAAATAAGCTTTATACGATCTTGTTATGGAAGCAATAAAAGCGACGGACTGCATAATAAAGGTCCATATACAAGTGGCAATATAAAGTAACGTTCTTTTGCATTAAGATTTTGTGCATCCAACCATAAAAGCGCATGAAAACCTCTGCTTCCCTCTGTGAAGGGCCTATCTTTTACTTTCATCTTCTAGCCTTATATAAGAGTCATGGTGATCAACACCTTTCCTTTTTACATTTTTCCTTTGGCAAGCACTTTGTTTTGGGGTGATCCGGATGTATATATCCACTTGGATGTAGGCGTTCATAAATTATTATTGTTGACATTACCCTTGAGGTAAAAGGTTGGGAGGCGAAACTATAAGCCCCTATCTTTCTCTGTGTTCGATTAAAACTCTGGACCCATAAATATCACGTGAGTGTTAGCAATTGTGAAAGACTAAATGATAGTTGAGTATGTGGAGTTTGCTAAATCAAAGCTCTGACATAGACCCTTCCTAAGATGAATAGCAATTGTTTGATGACTGAGAATGAAGTTTGCTAGTTTTCAAGAAAGTTTATGGTCTATGCTTTAACATGTGAATAGCTTGTTACTTGATCATGAAAAGTTTTATGAGATGAGATATTATTATGACATATAATGATGCTAGAAAGGGTGACTAAAATTATCATTGATCAAACTTGTGCACCTGCTAGCATTCACACTTCATAAATTGTTTCTTTTATCATTTACCTACTCGAGGACGAGCAGGAATTAAGCTTGGGGATGCTGATAGATCTCTAACGTATCTATAATTTATGAAGTATTCATGATATTATATTATCTACTTTTGATGTTTAATGGGCTTTACTATGCACTTTTATATTATTTTTGGGACTAACCTATTAACCAAAGGCCCAACCCATATTGTTGTTTTCTTGCCTATTTCAGTGTTTCGAAGAAAAGGAATATCAAACAGAGTCCAAACGGAATGAAACCTTTGGGAAAGTTATTTTTGGAATGGAAGCAATCCAGGGGACTTGGAGTGCATGTAAGGGAAGCTTCGAGGTGGCCACGAGGCAGGGGGCGCCCCCCCTCTGGGCGCACCCCTCACCCTCGAGGCTCCCCTGACCGACTTCTTTCGCCTATATATCTTCATATACTCTAAAAAACCGAAGAGTACAATAGATTGGGAGTTCCGCCGCTGCAAGCCTCTGTAGCCACCAAAAACCAATCGGGACCCTGTTCCGGCACCCTGCCGGAGGGGGGATCCCTCACTGGTGGCCATCTTGATCATCCCGGCGCTCTCCATGATGAGGAGGGAGTAGTTCACCCATGGGGCTGAGGGTATGTACCAGTAGCTATGTGTTTGATCTCTCTCTCTCTCATGTTCTTCATTTGGCACGATCTTGATGTATCGCGAGCATTGCTATTATAGTTGGATATTATGATGTTTCTCCCCCTCTGCTCTCTTGTAATGGATTGAGTTTTCCCTTTGAAGTTATCTTATCGGATTGAGTCTTTAAGGATTTGAGAACACTTGATGTATGTCTTGTCGTGCTTATCTGTGGTGACAATGGGATATTCACGTGATTCACTTGATGTATGTTTTGGTGATCAACTTGAGGGTTCAGTGACCTTGTGAACTTATGCATAGGGGTTGGCACATGTTTTCGTCTTGACTGTCCGGTAGAAACTTTGGGGCACTCTTTGAAGTACTTGTGTTGGTTGAATAGATGAATCTGAGATTGTGTGATGCATATCATATAATCATGCCCACGGATACTTGAGGTGACAATGGAGTATCTAGGTGACATTAGGGTTTTGGTTGATTTGTGTCTTAAGGTGTTATTTTATTATGAACTCTAGGGTTGTTTGTGACACTTATAGGAATAGCCCAATGGATTGATCGGAAAAAATAACTTTGAGGTGGTTCCGTACCCTACAATAATCTCTTTGTTTGTTCTCCGCTATTAGTGACTTTTCGAGTGACTCTTTGTTGCATGTTGAGGGATAGTTATATGATCCAATTATGTTATTATTGTTGAGAGTACTTGCACTAGTGAAAGTATGAACCTTAGGCCTTGTTTCCTATCATTGCAATACCATTTGTGCTCACTTTTATCATTAGTTACCTTGCTGTTTTTATATTTTTAGATTACAAATACTCTTAGCTACCATCCATATTGCACTTGTATCACCATCTCTTCGCTGAACTGGTGCACCTATACAATTTACCATTGTATTGGGTGTGTTGGGGACACAAGAGACTCTTTGTTATTTGGTTGCGGGGTTGCTTGAGAGAGACCATCTTCATCCTACGCCTCCCACGGATTGATAAACCTTAGGTCATCCACTTGAGGGAAATTTTCTATTGTCCTACAAACCTCTGCACTTGGAGGCCCAACACGTCTACAATAAGAAGGTTGTGTAGTAGACATTAGTGCTTCACTTGTATCTTTTGGGCTAGGCACTTTGCTCTAGTGCTTCACTTATATCTTTTTAGAGCATGGCAGTGGTTTTATTTTATAGAAATTGTTGAACTCTCATGCTTCACTTATTTGAGAGTCTTAAATAGAATTGTAATTTTCTTAGGTTATGAATTTAGTCCTAATATGATGGGCATCCAAGAGGGATATAACAAAAACTTTCATATAAAGAGCATAGAATGTATGAGAATTTTGATTCCTTGCATTTGTTTTGAGATATAAAGATGGTGACATTAGAGTCATGCTAGTGGGTAATTGTGGTTTGATATAAATACTTGTGTTAAAGTTTTTGATTCTTGTATCATGCACGTATGGTAAACCGTTATGTGATGAAGTCGGAGCATGATTTATTTTTTGATTGTCTTCCTTATGAGTGGCGGCCGGGGGTGAGTGATGGTCATTTCCTACCAATCTATCCCCCTAGGAGCATGCGTGTAGTACTTTGTTTTGATGGCTAATAAACTTTTGCAATAAGTATGTGAGTTCTTTATGCCTAACATTGAGTCCATGGATTATACGCACTCGCACCCTTCCACCATTGCTAGCCTCTCTAGTACTGCGCAACTTTCTCCGGTGCATTAAACCCACCATATACCCTTCCTAAAAACAGCCACCATACCTACCTATTATTACATTTCCGTAGCCATTCTGAGATATATTGCCGTGCAACTTCCACCATTCCGTTTATTATGACACGCACCATCATTGTCATATTGCTTTGCATGATCATGTAGTTGGCGTAGTATTTGTGGCTTGGCCACCGTTCATATTCTTTATACATGTCACTCTTGATCATTGCACATCCCGGTACACCGCCGATGGCATTCATATAGGGTCATATCTTTGTTCTAGTATCGAGTTTTAATTCTTGAATTGTAAGTAAATAAAAGTGTGATGATCATAATTATTAGAGCATTGTCCCATGTGAGGAAAGGATAATGGAAGCTATCATTCCCTCACAATTTGGGACGAGTCTCCGGACTTTAAGAAAATAAAAGAGGCCAAAGAATACCAAATAAAAAAAGGCCAAAGAAGCCCAAACAAAACAAAAAAGAAGAAAAAGAAGAAAAATATGAGAGAAAAAGAGAGAAGGGACAACGTTACTATCCTTTTTCCACACTTGTGCCTCGAAGTAGCACCATGTTCTTCATGATAAAGAGTCTCTTATTTTATAACTTTCATATACTAGTGGTAATATTTCATTATAGATCTTGGCTTGTATATTCCAATGACGGGCTTCCTCAAATTTCCCCAGGTATTCATGAGCAAGCAAGTTGGATGCACACCCACTTAATTTCCTTTTGAGATTTCATACATTTATAGCGCTAATGCATCCGTTGCATGGCAATCCGTACTCACATGCATCGATATCAATTGATGGGCATCTCCATAGCCCATTAATTTGCCTAGTTGATGTGAGACTTTCTCCTTCTTTTTGTCTTCTCCACAACCACCATATTCTATTCCATCTATAGTGCTATATCAAAGGCTCACACTCATGTATTACGTGAAAGTTGAAAAACTTTGAGAACACTAAAAGTATGAAATAATTGCTTGGATTCTCATCGGGGTTATGCATGATGAAATACTTTGTGTGATGAAGATGGAACATAGCGAGACTATAAGATTTTGTAGGGATAACTTTCTTAGGCCGTGTTATTTGAGAAGACATGATTGCTTTATTAGTATGCTTGAAGTATTATTATTTTTATGTAAATATTAAACTTTTGTTTTGAATCTTATGGATCTGAACATTCATGCCACAATAAAGAAAATTGCATTGATAAATATGTTAGGTAGCATTTCACATAAAAAAATTTGTTTTTATCATTTACCTACTCGAGGACGAGCAGGAATTAAGCTTGGGAATGCTTGATATGTCTCCAACGTATCTATAATTTATGATTGTTCCATGCTATTATATTATCTATTTTGGATGTTTTATATGCATTAATATGCTATTTTATATTATTTTTGAACTAACTTATAAACCTAGAGCCAAGTGTCAGTTTCTGTTTTTTCCTTGTTTTCTTCGACTTTTTCAGAAAAAGAATATCAAACGGAGTCCAAACGGAATAAAACTTTATGATGTTTTTTCTTGGACCATAAGACACCCAGGAGAAGTGGGGAGAGGGCCAGAGGAGTCCCGAGAAGGACACAAGCCTCCAAGGTGCGCCCCAGGAGGGCACGCCCCCTGGCTTGTGGGCCCCTCGAGGGCCCCCTAACCCTAATTCCAGCACTATATATTCTCAAATATTCCCTGAACATCAGAAGTTTCCACAAAAATACGTTTTCGCCACCACAAGCTTCTGTTCCCATGAGATCCCATCTTGGGGCCTTTTTCGGCGATCTGCCGGAGGGGGATTTGATCATGGAGGGCCTCTACATCAACGTTGCGGCCCTTCCGATGAAGCATGAGTAGTTTACCGTAGACCTAAGGGTCCATAGCTAGTAGCTAGAAGGCTTCTTCTCTCTCTTTGATCTTCAATACAACTTTCTCCTCGATGTTCTTGGAGATCTATTTGATGTAATCTTCTTTGGCGGTGCGTTTGTTGAGATCCGATGAATTGTGTATTTGATCAGATTATCTATGAATATTATTTGAGTCTTCTCTAAACTCTTTTATGCATGATTAATATAGCTTTGTCTTTCTCTTCGAACTATCGGTTTTGTTTGGCCAACTAGATTGGTTTTTCTTGCAATGGGAGAGGTGCTTAGTTTTGGGTTCAATCTTGCGGTGTCCTCACCCAGTGACATAGTAGGGGTAAAGAGGCACATATTGTATTGTTTCCATCAAGGATAAAAAGATGGGGTTTATATCATATTACTTGAGTTTATCCCTCTACATCATTTCATCTTGCTTAAGGCGTTACTCCGTTCTTATGTACTTAATACTCTAGATGCATACTAGATAGCAGTCGATGTGTGGAGTAATAGTAGTAGATGCAGGCTTCAATAATAGTAGTAGATGCATACTGGATATTCATGATCCTTGCCTTGGATATCGTCATAATTATGCGCTTTTCTATCAACTTCTCAACAATAATTTGTTCACCCACCATATGCTTTATTCAAGAGAGAAGCCTCCAGTGAAACCTATGGCCCTCAGGGCTATTTTCCATCATATATTTTCAGATCTATAAATAAAAAAATAAAAAAACCTTACTGCACTTTATTTATATTTAATTTATTTTGCCCTTTTATTTATCTTTTATTCTTATCTCTATTAGATCTCACTCTTGTTCTTGACCATGAAGTGATTGATAGCCCCTTTTTAGCGTTGTGTGCAAGTGTTTGTTAGTTTGTGCCAGTGCATATATTGGAGACTTGCTTGTGCCTTGTACTGGATTGATACATTGGATCTTAACTAATGGAAATACTTATCTCTACTTTGCTACATCACCCTTCCCTCTTCAAGGGAAAAATCAACGAAAGCTCAAGAAGTAGCAGTAGTTCTTCGGAAAAATGATCAATTTGTTGATCACTGATTCATCGGTATTGTGGTTATAAGGTTAACCAGAAGGATATCGACTCAATTGCATGTTATTGCAAATCGTTGCAAGAAACTTCGAACGGCCTAAATGACCAAGAAATAATGAGGTTAAAACATTTTGATGGATCGTAAAAGGTTACAGTATTTATATCAGTGTATTTCCACTGTATTTATTGTCATAATTCATTTTAAAGTTTTTATACACTCTAGTCCATTGCATAGAAGTTGCAAGGAAGTTCTTCATGGCAGAAAATAGTTGTTCGATGTTATGAAGGAGGTTGTCCATGACAGAACAATAGTTGTTCGATGTTATGAACAAAAGGGCATACTCTTATTGTGAATGAGATGAATGTTATGAATATTTGACAATAAAATTAAATGTCAGTAATACTGACGCTAAATGTCACATGACTAAAAGAATACCACATGTGTGTGGCACTGCATTTAGTCAGATTCGAGAAACTAGCATGGAGAAATTTCATAGTGATGAATTTTGATGTCATTTGATTGAGAATCATCTGACACTTGCAAGTTCCGTCCAATTAGTGAAGTAAACTAAAATTCCGTTCACGGGTCATAGAGAACGAGTTGTTGGGGAACGATGTAATTTCTAGAAAATTCCTGCGATCACGCAAGATCTATCTATGTGATGCATTGCAACGAGAGGGGAGAGTGTGTCCACGTACCCTCGTAAACCGAAAGCGGAAGCGTTTGGTTAACGCGGTTGATGTAGTCGAACATCTTCATGATCCAACCGATCCAAGCACCGAATGTACGACACCTCCGCGTTCATCACACGTTCATCTTGGGGACGTCCCACGTACTCTTGATCCAGTTGAGGCCGAGGGAGAGTTTCGTCAGCACGACGGCGTGGTGACGGTGATGATGAAGTTACCAGCGCAGGGCTTCACCTAAGCACTACGACGATATGACTGATGTGTGTAACTGTGGAGGGGGCACCGCACAAGGCTAAACAATGTCAACTTGTGTGTCTTTGGGGTGGCCCCCCCCGTATATAAAGGAGTGGAGGAGGAGGGAGGGTCGGCCCTCTACGGCGCACCCTGGAGGAGTCCTACTCCCACCGGGAGTAGGATTTCCCCCTTCCCTAGTTGGACTAGGAGAGAAGGAAGGGGGAGAGAGGGAGGAAGGAAGGGGGGCATCCAATTCGGATAGGGCTTGGGGGTGGGCATGCCCTCCACCTGGCCACCACCTCCTCTCTCCCACTATGGCCCAATAAGGCCCATACACTCCCCGGGGGGTTCCGGTAACCCCCCGGTACTCCGGTAAATGCCCGAACTCATCAAGAACCATTCTGATGTCCAAACATAGTCGTACAATATATCAATCTATATGCCTCGACCATTTCGAGACTCCTCGTCATGTCCGTGATCACATCCGGAACTCCGAACTATCTTCGGTACGTCAAAACACATAAACTCATAATACTAATCGTCATCGAACGTTAAGCGTGCGGACCCTACGGGTTCGAGAACTATGTAGACATGACCGAGACATGTCTCCGGTCAATAACCAATAGCGGAACTTGGATGCTCATATTGGTTCCTACATATTCTACGAAGATCTTTATTGGTCAAACCGCATAACAACATACATTGTTCCCTTTGTCATCGGTATGTTACTTGCCCGAGGTTCGATCGTTGGTATCTCAATACCTAGTTCAATCTCGTTACCGGCAAGTCTCTTTACTCGTTCCGTAATACTACATCCCATAACTAACTCATTACTTACAATGCTTGCAAGGCTTATAGTGATGAGAATTACCGAGAGGGCCTAGAGATACCTCTCCAAAACATGGAGTGACAAATCCTAATCTCGATCTATGCCAACCCAACAAACACCATTGGCGACACCTGTAGATCACCTTTATAATCACCCAATTATGTTGTGACATTTGGTAGCACACAAAGTGTTACTCCGGTATTCGGGAGTTGCATAATCTCATAGTTTGAGGAACTTGTATAAGTCATGAAGAAAGCAGTAGCAATGAAACTAAGACGATCATAATGCTAAGCTAACGGATGGGTCATGTCCATCACATCATTCTCCTAACGATGTGATCCCGTTCGTCAAATGACAACACATGTCTATGGTTAGGAAACACAACCATCTTTGATTAACGAGCTAGTCAAGTAGAGGCATACTAGGGACTATATGTTTTGTCTATGTATTCACAGATGTACTAAGTTTCCGGTTAATACAATTCTAGCATGAATAATACAAATTTATCATGAATTAAGGAAATAAATAATAACTTTATTATTGTCTCTAGGGCGTATTTCCTTCACGAGCAACAAAATAATTGGCAATATGCATATCGATGTGTGTAGTCCAATAAGTGTTGTTGCAAGTAGTGGATTTATCTATCTTCAAGAATGACTCAAGTAGATATTTATATTTACTAATTGAGACATAAATCTCAATGTTTTGAAGTGTTTCAAAAGGTTTATAGAATGAAGTAGAAATTATTATAACAGGAAAATTATGTTTCTACAATTGGATTGCAGAAAAGAATATTTGAGTTACAAATTTAGTGAATGTCTGATGAGATGTAAAAGAATTTTATAGCTTGCACCTCCTAGTAACACGAATGAGAGTAGATTGTTTTATGCAGATGCAATCAAACTATGTATGACATGGTGAGATCAAAGATGACATTAATTATTTCGTCAATATACTCTCCAAGTGATGGATGCTTTAGAGATTGTGGCTTTCACACTGAAAAGGGAGAGCCATCAAATTTATTGAAATAAGTGCTACTTTGTAGGTTATCCCAAATAGTTGGGTATTCCTCTATCACTACGCCGAGGCAAATTGTTGCCATAGAGTGCGGAAAGTTTTGAAGAAAATGTTTTCTACAAAAGAGTGAGTGGGAGGACAGTGCAACTCGACAAGATTGCAGAATCTTCAATCAGGTAAAAAAAGAAACGCTGGATGTAATTCTAGAATTTCTTACTGCGACTGAGACAAAAGCCTCTACATGAGATATAGAGACTATGGTCGAACTTGCAGCTGAACTATATACGTTGGGAAAATTCGTGCAGACCATCGTGGTATGCGGACGAAATATTGTTGGGCAAATAATGAACCTATAAATCACAAAGAAGCGTTGATGGGCCCTGACTCCAGAAAATGGCTATGGGACAACATAATCCGAGATAGTATCCATTCACATAATTCAAGCTTAGAACTTGATGAGCCCTTTGAATTACTTAGAGCCTAAAGATTAGTTATGGATATATAAACTGACAAAGATAAAAATATTTATAATGCTAATTGACTTGTTACAAATAGTTTATGACAAGATCAAAGAACTGACTATGATGAGATTCTCTCATCGTAGCAATACTTAAAGTCAGTTCGGGTTAAACTAGCAATTGTTAAATATTTCAATCATGAGATAAAACATATGGATGTCAAAATGATTCCCATGAGATGGAAATGGAACCAAGGTTGTATGTTTGATATGATCCAAGGTAAGTTTGTTGATCCAGAAGATGCTAGTAAGTATGCAAACTTCTAGAGACCCTATAATGATCTGAAGCAAGCATAGTGGAGTTGGAATCTTCATATTGATGAAATGGTTAAATAAATTGATTTCATCGAGTAGAGTGAAGATGATTGTATTTACAAGAAAGTAAGTGGGAGCATGATAATATTTCTAAACAATATATGTACATGACTTATTGTTTATTGGAAGTTATGTAAATTTCTTGAAAATAAATTAAGACTTTATTGGAACTATTTTTCAGTAGAATACTTAGGCAATGATTAGTCTTGATATTAGACATAATGATCTATGGAGATAATAGTGTCTAATCGGTCTTAGCAAAAATACATATTGACATAATACTAAAGCAATTTAGTATGTAAAATGTCAAGAAGATTTTCTTGTTAGTGTCACATGGAAGGAGTCAGTATCCTGAAATACTGATGAGCAAAACATGATTTCGACCACACTTGTATTCCATGGTATGTAAACAACCAGATATTTCCAATACTCCAAGTTAGTTGTAAGTAAAAGTTACTAGTATGGTCAAATTGTTGATCATAGGACAACAATGAAAAATGTCGTTAAAAGATTAACGACATGTTTCTCACACATGGAGAAAATGAAGAGATTTCTGTAAGGAGTTACATCAATGAAGGTTCATTGTAAGTAGTACATCGATAAAATCTTTATCTATGCTCCAAGTGATTTTTTTTCATTTCAAATTAAAAGTGATTTATGGTGGCACGGTAAGTTGGAGTTGGTCCAAAAAAATATTGTGGTGAATTCTATAACAGAAGGCTAAGTATATTATTGCTTTAGAAGCAAAAATAAAGGGTGATGAATCGAAGGTTCATTTATGAGCTTGGTATGGTTTCTATGATTGTATCATTGGAGCACTATTATTAATAGTGCTTCCATAACTCAGTCTAAGGAATCAAAGGTTCTACTTGTGATTCGACATATATACAAAGGCGGTTTCACACAAATTGTGAATTCTTGTGAAAGCATGATAGATGCATAGAAATGCAAATGATACACGCGGATCTGAAGTTGCCAAATTTGATAGGGTGAAGTCTATACCACAAGCAAAGCATGGACTAACACCGAATTGCCATTGGTGTAAAAGTTAAAAGTGCTAACTAGATTTTTAACTCTAGTACAAGTGGGAGACTATTGGAAATATGCCCTAGAGGCAATAATATTGTATAATTATATTTCCATTATTCATAATAAAGAGTTTATATTTCATGCTATAACTGCTATGATCCTGGAATATGCGATTCAATGGAAAACTCATATGCATGTGTGAAATGATAAACGACAAAATAGTAGGTTCCCGGTCTCGCCTCTAAGACCGGCTCAAGTATTGTTCATGATCATGTTTTCCGGATCTTAGGATATCATTAAGTGTAGCGATAGTCCTAAAACAACATTGAGGGTATGACGTTAGAAGAACGATCATATTGAATCGACCCAATACTTTTCTGTTATACTATGTGATTACATCGTCTAAAATCATCTGTTATAACACAGAGTGTTAGCATGTGTTTTAGTTCCTCAGACCATGAGAGTGTCTTAGTCACTTCCTACCAGACGGCGGGCTTTGGGATTTCTCAAATGTCATTTATAACAAGGTGATCATAACAACGACTTTCAGGCTCACCGGGAAGTTTGACAAGTGACCGGAAAACTTGAGAGTGGGATTTGCTCCTCCGACAATGAAGATATATTCTTAGGGCCCTCTCGATGTGATGGCATCCATCATCGTCTGGCCAGACACAGGTGACTGCATCACGGGGATGCCGGAACACGTCAGCGAAAAAGAACAAAATCCGTAATGGGAGCAACGGTATAGTGAGCATGGTGATGACTTTGGAGGATACCGATGCACACCAGTTTTTGTGAAGTATCCCGAAGCAAAGGTAACATAACCAAAGGTTCACTTGAATATCATTCGTGTAATCATAGGGATCAATATGGATGTCCATGGTTCTGCTACCGGTCATTGAGAGAAAGGGTTTCGTTCATGTGTATGGTTTACCGAACCTATGGGGTCACAAGCTTAAGGTATTCACGATCTGCTGAGTGTTAGTAGGTTGGGAGTGATGAAATATATTTGTGGAATTGTTTCATTAATATCTGAAATAGTTCGGAGAGGTTCCAGAAGCGTTTCGGGGTCACCGAAAGGGTTTCGGTGAATATCGGGTAATACCGATTAATATATATATATACAGGTGGAAAATATTCTGGGAATGTTAAATTATATATAAGGTCTGAAAATGTTTAGAACAAATTTATATTTAATTTAATATCAATGGGCCTAATAAGGCCAAGAGGCGGAAGGAAACTTGGGCCATGAAGGCCCAACTGGAGATGGCGCCCCCCCTTTCCTATTGGGGGTGGGGGCGAATCCTACTTGGGGTGGGAGCTGGACTCCCCCCATGGCTGGTGCACCAAGGGAGGCTTTCCTTCCTTGGTGGATGCCCTCTCCTCCCCTCCTAAACTATATATACTAGAGGATTTCTCCCTATTGAAACACAAGTTTTGGAGCCTCCTCTAGTTGATGTAGTGCATGTTCTAGTTGGTCCTGGTTGACTAATTAGAGCGAGCCCTAGCCACCTCTAATCCTCATAATTAGAAGCCAAATGTGGTTCTAATCTTCTCCCTCTAATTCTCCGGTGATGATTAGCTTTGGACGATGAAGCATTGCCGGATCATGAACACCATGCGCTTGCAACCAAGTAGAGAGGCCGTGCTTTCGGTCTTCCATTCAAGGGATTGTTCATGGGCGGTTCGCGGGATAGTCATCGAATTTTGAGGGACTCGAAGTACGATCTACACAGACTCGTCTACTTCCACTGCACTCCCGGAGCCTGGTAACGATCTTTGATCACAACCCGTTATGCCTCTTCATATTGTTCCTGGGTGATCATAGGCCGATTTTTTTGTTTTCTACTACATTTCCCAATAGGCCCGATCGCTAATTTAACTAACTACTAATTAAATTAATTAGTTTAACTTAATTAGACACTGACATGTGGGCCCTAGTGTCTAATTAACTTAGTTAGTTAAAATTAAACTCTGTTAATCAATTCAGTGACTGACATGTGGGACCCAGCGGTCAGGTT
The DNA here is from genome assembly GCF_018294505.1 of Triticum aestivum. Classification (NCBI taxonomy): domain Eukaryota; kingdom Viridiplantae; phylum Streptophyta; class Magnoliopsida; order Poales; family Poaceae; genus Triticum; species Triticum aestivum. The sequence continues at coordinate 488,150,565 of NC_057801.1, read as the reverse complement.
TGACTTGGACCAGCTGGGTTGACTGCTGGTGTCATCCTGACATACTTTTCATGCAATAAAGTTATTTTTGAATTAATAATAATTTCAGAAATAGTTTAAAACTTTGAAAAAACATATAAAATAAAATATGAATGGGTTTATAACAGTACTTAGAGTAGTGATTTGCTTTCTTATACTAACGGTTCTCACGAACGTTTTGTTAAGTTTTGTGTGATTGAAGTTTCAAGTTTTGGGTGAGATCACTACAGATGAAGGAATAAGGAGCAGCAAGAGACTAAGCTTGGGGATGCCCCATGGCACCCCAAGATAATATTCAAGGAGAAACAAGCAAATAAGCTTGGGGATGCCCCGAGTGGCATCCCCTCTTTCTTCTAACGACCATCGGTATTTTACTTGGAGCTATATTTTTATTTGTCACATATCATGAGTTTTGCTTGGAGCATCTTGTATTATATGAGTATTTGCTTGTTTTGCTTTTTAGTTTGTCACAAGTATCCTTGCTGGACACATCTTTTTGAAAGAGCCAAAATTATGCTATGATTTATTAGAATTGCTCTTTATGCTTTACTTAAATTTTTTGAGGTATGGAATTGCTCTAGTGCTTCACTTATATCTTTTTGAGCATGGTGTGCTTTAATATTTTTGAAGAAATGCTCTCATGCTTCACATAGATTTGTTTGAGAGTTAGAAACTTTGAAGAAATTCTCTCATGCTTCACTTATATTATTTTGAGAGATGAAAATACTATGCTCATGTTCTTCACTTAAATTTATTTGAGCTTGTCAAAGCAATTGCAATATATGAAACTAGTCCCAAAGTGATAGATATTCAAGGGGGATATAAAAACTTTAAGATCATTGGACAAAAAAACTTGATTCTTTGTAATAGTTTTGAGGTATGATGATAGTGATATGTGAGTCATCGGTGAGTAATTATGCTTTAGTAAGAATATTGGTGTTAAGGATTGTGATTCCCTATGCAAGCAAGAAAGTCAATAGTTATGCAATGAAACTACATCCTACTTGTGGTGCATTATTCGGTGTTAGTTATGCTTAATGCTCGCTTATATGATTTTTCGTGTCTTGGTTGGTTGCTTCTCAATCTATTTGCTAGCCTCCACTTGTACTAAGTAGAAATACTGCTTGTGCATCCAAGATCTTTAAACCCAGTTTTTGCCATATGAGTCCACCATACCTACCTATATGCGGTATTTTCGTGTTGTTCTAAGCAAATTTGTATGTGGCATCTCTAATTTTGAAAATAAATTTCCCTTTTGTGTGCTAGTACTGCTCATGAAGCGGCGAGGGGTGGACAATATTTTCCATGCTAGATGTGTTATTCTCAAGATGAGTGTTTATTGACTTGTCATTGCACGAGAGTACGGTGGTAATTAATAGGGATGCCCATCCCGAAATGAATAAGTTTACTTTATGTTGTCAAATAATAAATTCCTTGGAAAGTGTTGGTATGGAAGGCACCCGTGGATACGGCTAGCCATGGATTGTGAAAGAATGGTGGAAAAAGGAATAAACTTTATTTTCTGTTTGGGAACCGCCTATGATATATCTAGCATGGAAAGTGTTGGGAATTACTCAGTTGATTTCATTGACGGGAAAAGTATGCCCCTCAAAGAAATATTATCTCTCAATTTCAGCTTTGAACTCTGGCACCTCTAAAAATCCCTTCTTCCCTCTGCGAAGGGCCAATCTATTTACTTTACACAATTTTTTATTTTTATTTGAGTCTCCATCTTCTCTTATAAGCACCAACTAAGGGGCACTATGGTCGTACTTGAGCATTGGTTGTAGCTAATATGCGAGTGGGTTTCATGAATGGATCAATGATTGAGCATGATGGGCTAGGGATAACTTTCTTTAGTGTTGATATTTTGAAAGACATGGTTGCTTGTTGATATGCTTGAGTATTGAAATCTTCATGTCAAAACTAGACTATTGCTTTGAACCATATAAAACTCCATATGTCCATGCTATAAAGAAAAGACCTACGGTGCCTCTCCGATGATCCGTTAGTAGTTCATTGTAGACCTACGGGTCCGTAGTTAGTAGCTAGATGGCTTCCTCTCTCTCTCTCTCTCTCTCTCTCTCTTGATTCTCAATATAATGGTCTCTTGGAGATCTATTTGATGTAACTCTTTTTGTGGTGTGTTTGTTGGGATCTGATGAACTTTGAGTTTATGATCAGATATATCCATGAAAGTTATTTGCATCTATCAATCTATCACAACTTTTATCCCGTCAACTTGACAATTTCTGGCACCGTTACCCGAAAGGGATTGACAACCCCTTTTACACGTCAGGTTGCCAGTATTTGTTCTTTGTGTGCAAGTACCATTTACATAGTATTGCTTGGTTCTCCTACTATTTCGATAACCTTGGTTTCATAACTAAGGGAAATACCTACCGTAGTTGTGCTGCATCATCCCTTCCTCTTTGGGGAAATACTGACGTAGTTCAAGCGACATCATGCCCATTTGCGAAAACTGGTTGTTATGAATAGGTAGTGGGTAAATTCTTCCGTGTCTTGCTATTTTGCTGGTGCCACTATACATGTTAGATTGCTTGTTGTACTTGTTTCCATCTCAAATTACTTTGGTGTCATTCATATGTACATAACATAATTGCATTGCAAAAAAAAGCTTTATACAAATTTTGTCGGCTAAAGAAATAAGCTATGTACATTTCATACAGATAGGATATCTTCTTATGTTTCCTTTTTTTTGTGTTATTTACATAATTTCTTATAACTCCTTGGCTTCGATGCCCTAGGATATTCACTTTACAACTCCATTTATTGTTTCTTCAATGTGAAATGCAATTTGTAGGGAGCTCAATAAAGCTTGGACAGTGGTGAGGGCTCCGATGGTGGTGATGATGTTGGGTTGGTTGTGGCCTCGTGTGTGGTAGTAGGCTCGGCTAACCCTCGATCTCGACAGTTTGACTACCTCCTCGTCTCCTGCTGCCACACCACAACCCTCTGGTGAGCTCCTAGGGCTCCCTTCTTCATGGTGATCATCTTCTTAGTTATGTTGCTATGATGCGTTGAGTTGTAGACCTCATTATTAGAGTTTTTTTCTACTAGTACTTTTGGTAAGGCAATATAATAGGTTGTAGTGGTTCTACGACTGGTTTATGTATAATTTGCAATTTTCATTTCTAAGATCAATTTGGTATCCAGGTTCTCAAGGACTTAGATTACATGGATGTCAAAGGCGATGCAAACCAGATCTTCATCAACTACGTCGCCATTCACAGCATTGACACGAAGTCAGGTATCTACTCATCTTCTCGAGCATATATGGGTCTGATGTTTGATGCATGTAGCATGTGCTCCCTGTGGTTATATTTGCATTTGTTAAGATTTTTGTGGCACACGCTATGGCATCAAAGTTTTGTTTATTTTATTTATGTTCATACATGAGCATAGTTTCTTATTGACTTATGTCAAGGGATCAATTGATCTAAACTCAGTCCTTAATATGTGGATGGATGTGTTGTTTTGCAGGTTGAAGGCGTTAAGGTGTTGGAGATGTCCTTATACTTGCTAAGCATTTTATCTGTAGTGTTATCTTGTGATTGTGTGAAATATTGTGTGGTTATATTGTGACTGGAATGTTGTAATAGAAAATTGTGTTTCTCCTTTCTGACAAGAATATTGTGACTGGAGTATTGTGGCTGTTCTTTCAAGATTTTATGTGTTACTCCTTTCTGATTGGTATATCCGTTAGTAACAAGCTGTGAAAAAGTAAAACATGACGACTGGGACCCATAGCCTAGAAGATTTGACAATTTGGACTTGCACCACTACAGTAATCTGAGAACTGAACCTGACAAAATAAAATAAAATAAAATAAAAGCCAAATTAGATATTATATGGAAAACTGAATCTGACAGAAAAATAGAAGCCAAAATAGAAATTATATAGAATACAAAAAGGCCATGGCCCAGAAAATAAAAAGGTCGAGTTATAGGGCTTGGCCCGTGTAGCTGACCAAAATTGGTAGGAATAATGTATAGAAATGGGCTGAATTAATGGGCTTGGCCCATATAGACACCGAATTGGACTGGGCTGATTCTTATCAATGACCAGTTCAATTGGTCGTAATTTTGCCACGTTGGATCCCACGTAGCTTGGGCACACAACCAGCGATCAAAACAATTGGTCGTAGGACCAACGACCTTTTATTTTGGTTGTAACCTTCTACGACCATATCACAAAAAAGGTTGTTAAGTTCCATTAAAAATGGTCAGCTTTTGACCAACTATTTTTGGTCACAAAAAAGGTCGCAATTGAAAAACAATGACCATTCGGTGACCAATATTGATGGTTGCAAGCTAGCTTATTTCTTGTAGTGTTCCTAGAAAACTAAAACATGGGAAAAGAGCCCCTTTTGGCTTAGTAGTCTATTCACCCAACACCCAACATACTTATTCAATCCTACAACATGATGTAGGTTTTCGGCCACCTAGTTGCATTTAGGGAAACTTAATAACTCGTGGATCCTAAAATTGTTAAAGAAATGAGGTAAAAAATGTAGTTGCCTATTCATCCTATTGATACTTCTCACGGTGGGTAGTATCATAGTGCATGATACTACTTTAGTTACTACATTGTCATTGCCTATTTATCTTTGACAAAATAACAAGGTTAAGACCTCTAAAAGTGGGTAGTGTCATAGTGCATGATACCACTTTAGTTACTACCTAATCATTTGCATAGTATCATATTGTCTCCTTATTTAGTAATTTCTGGATTCACAATGTGAAGTTGCATAGTACAATATTTAGGTGGCGTTAAATTTTTGTAGTTTTGCATGGTAATCATGGCATGGTGCCATTATCACCTCTCTCATTATTAATTGTAGTGCTACAACATTTTTTTCTGAGGTGCAATGTATGAATTATGAAATCTTACAACACTTGATACTTCACTCGCAGAGGTCTAATCTTGAAGTGGTAAAGGTAAATATCAGTCCACTACGGATGAAGAAGTGGTGCATAGTTCATGGAGGGATGCTATTCACCGTTAGAGAGGTGTGTGTACCACAAGGTGCAATGCATGATAATCATACCTAGTTGTTTAAACTATTGCTGGGTTGACTAAACTTTGATAATTTGCCATGTAGGACTAAAGAAACACTCCAAGTAATAATTATTACACACATCATGAAATGCATGGTAAGTAATGATGAAATAAAATACAATCAAACCATCATATCATCATTGCTGACCAAGCAATTTACTATGAAAATGCTTATGGTGTAGTGCCACAGTTAATTCACAACTAATGATAATTTGCCGAATTTATAATTTGCAAAATCCAAGAGAAAAATTAATTACACAATTAAATCTAAATTGGTAATGGCCTAACTAGATCGGTGAGCCATTTGGGTTCAATAGAGTTTTAGGGTTGAATAGATGTAATATGATCTTGGGATTTCTATTTCTACGCCTCTCATTGGTCCAACTCCAACGCGCGACCGCATCCTGTCCACCCGCGTCTGTTTGGGGGTAAACGGACAAAGCAGGCCTTCCAACATGCAGCCGCAAATGGACCATTGTCTGTTTTCTGTCTGCTTTTGACCCATTCCCGGCCCAAGCTTGAGTCGAGTTTGCGGCCGAATGGACTGCGTGCGGGCGGGTTGGACGCATGCCCTTGTCCTCCCCTTGCCCGCCCTTCGGTGGCACAGGCGCCATTGTCCCTCCCTTCCCTCCAAAACACTTCCGCACCCCGCCCTACACTCTCCCGCGCCCGCCCTCCACTCTCCCACGCCCCAACATTCCCCCTCCCTCCATCCACCATGGCCAACGATGCAAATCCCAGAGACCCACCTGTTGGAAATGTGCCCTAGAGGCAATAATAAATTGGTTATTATTATATTTCCTTGTTCATGATAATCATTTATTAACCATGCTATAATTGTATTGACTGGAAACTCAAATACATGTGTGGATACATAGACAACAACATGTCCCTAGTAAGCCTCTACCGAACTAGCTCGTTGATCAAAGATGGCTATGGTTTCCTAGTCATAGACCTGAGTTGTCATTTGATAACGGGATCACATCATTGGGATAATGATGTGATGGACAAGACCCTAACTATAAATGTAGTGGTATACCTTGCGTCAAGTATATGTTCCTATGACCATGACATCATGCAACTCACTGACACCGGAGGAATACCTTGCGTGTACCAAACGTCACAACATAATTGGGTGACCATAAAGGTGCTCTACAGTTATCTCGGAGGGTGTCTATTGAGTTGTCATGGATCAAGACTGGGATTTTTCATACCGTATGACAGTATCTCAGGTCCCACTCGGTAATACAACATCAAACAGGCTTGCAAGCAATGTAAATAATGAGTTAGTCACAAGATCTTATATTACAGAATGAGTAAAGAGACACGTCGATAATGATATTGAACTAGGTATGGTGATACCGATGATTGAATCTCAGGCAAGTAACATACCGACAGACAGAGGGAACTACATACGGGATTGTTTGAATCCTTGACATCGAGGTCCGACCGATAAGATCTTCGTAGAATGTGTAGGAACCAATATGGACATCTAGGTCCCGCTATTGGTTATTGACCGTAGAGGTGTCTCGGTCATGTCTACATAGTTCTCGAACCCGCAGGGTCTACACACTTAATGTTTGGTGACGATATAAGTATAGTTGAGTTGTTTTGGTGGGAACCAAAGGTTGTTCAGAGTCTCGGATGAGATCCCGGACATGACGAGGAACTCTGGAACGGTCCGGAGGTGAATATAGATATATAGGACAAAGGGAATCGAAGTCCGGAAGTGTTCCGGGGGTACCGAGTTATGACCAGGAGAACCAAAAGGGGTTTCGAGGGCCCCGGCAAGTGTTGGGGGCCTCATGGGCCGAGGGAGGGAGGCACACCATCCCACTAAGGGGATGTGCGCCCCCTCACCTCAGCTTGCGATCACCAGGAGGATTGGTGCGCCCCCAGGGCTGCCTTCTCCTTGCTTGGGGGGCAAGGAACCTAGGGGGCCCACCCAAAACCCATCTAGGGTTGCCCCTTGTGGCCGCCGACCCCCCAAGGGAAACCCTAGGATGCCTCCTCCTCCCCCTTCCCCCTATATATAGAGGGGTAGAGTGAGGGTAGCCACACCCATCTATGCCACGATGCTGCCCTCCCTCTCCCTCGTAGCCCTCTTCCTCTCCGTAGTGCTTAGCGAAGCTCTGCTGAGATTCCACCACCACCGCCGCCACCATGTCACCGTGTTGCCGGAGGACTTGAGCTACTACTTCACCATCGCTCGATGGATCGAGGAGGTGAAGGCATCATCAAGTTGTACATGTGTTAAACGCGGAGGTGTTGTTCGTTCGGCACTTAGATCGGGAGTTCGTGGGATGGATCGTGATTGGATCGCGAAGATGTTAGACTACATCAACCGTGTTTCTTAAGGCTTCCTCTTAGCGATCTACAAGGGTATGTAGATGATATCTCTCCTCTGGTAGATGTTCATCTCCTGGATTGATCTTGGTGAGTGTAGGATTTTTTGTTTCCCTTGCAACGTTCCCCAACAGCAACATCATGATCTAGATCTTTGCGTAGATGACATCACGAGTAGAACACAAAGGAGTTTGTGGTCATTGATATTAAGATTGCTTCCTTGGTATTTTCTTGATTCAGCGGTATTGTGAGATGGAGCGGCCCGGACCAACTTTACATGCCCACGTACATGAGACCGGTTCCATCGTCTAACATGTGACTTTGTTGCATAAGATGGTTGGCGGGTGTCTGTCTCTCCCACCTTAGTTGAATCGGATTCGACGAAGGCGGCCCTTGTAGAAGGTTAAATAGCAACTTGCATATCACCTTGTGGTTTTGCGTAGGTAAGAATCACTCTTGCTAGATACCCATAGCAGCCACGTAAACCATGCAACAATAAATTAGAGGATGTCTAACTTGTTTTTGTAGGGTATGTTGTGATATGATATGGCCAAAGACATGATGATATATTTGATGTATGAGATGATCATGTTTGTAATAGTTTATATCGACTTGCATGTCGATGCATATGGAAACCAGCAGGAGCCATAGGGTTGTCTTTAATTATTGTATGACATGTGTGTCAATCATTAAACCCTATGTAATGCTTTACTTTATCGCTAAGTAGTAGCAATAGTAGTAGAAGCATGGTTGGCAAGACAACCCCGATGGCGACATGATGATGGAGGTCATGGTGTCATGTCAGTGACGATCGAGATCATGCCGGTGCTACGGATATGGAGATCAAAAGCACAAGTTTATGGCCATATCATATCACTTATGATTTGCATGTGATGTTAATCCTTTTATGCATCTTATTTTGCTTAGGACAACGGTAGAATTATAAGGTGATCCCTCACTAAAATTTCAAGATGAAATTGTGTTCGCCCCAAGTGTGCACCATTGCGAAAGTTCGTCGTTTTGAAGCACCACGTGATGATCGGGTGCGATAGACTCTACGTTCGCATACAACGGGTGCAAGCCAGTTTTGCACATGATGAACACTTGGGTTAAACTTGACGAGCCTAGCATGTGCAGACATGGCCTCAGAACACAAGAGACCGAAAGGTCGAACACGAGTCATATAGTAGATATGATCAACATAGAGATGTCCACCATTGAAACCACCTCATCTCACGTGATGATCGGAGTTGGGTTGGTGAATTTGGATCATGTACACTTGGACAACCGAAGGTATGTTGATTTGAGTGGGAGTTCTTAGGTAATATGATTAACTGAACTCATTTATCATGAACAATAGTCTAAGTTATCTTTGCAAATTTATGTTGTAAATCAATGGCTCGCGCAGTAGCTCCCCTAAATTTCAATGCGTTCCTAGAGAAAGCTAAGCTGAAAGATGATGGAAGTAACTTTGTGGACTGTGCCCGTAATCTGAGGATTATCCTCACGTCTTACCAAAAAGCTTATGTCCTTGATGCAACGCTTGGTGCGCCACCCCCTCCAGCTACTGCAGACATTGTGAATGCTTGGTAGTCGCGTGTTGATGACTACTCAATAGTTCAGTGTGCCATGTTGTATGGCTTAGAGCCGGAACTTCAAAGGCATTTTGAACGTCATGGAGCATACATGATGTTCCAGGAGTTGAAGTTTAGCGTTGAGACGAATGCCCGGATCGAGAGGTATGAGATCTCTGATAAGTTCTATCCCTACAAGATGGAGGAGAACGGGTCTATCAGTGAGCACATACTCAAAATGTCTGGGTACTTCAACCGTCTGGATGACTTGGGAGTTGAGCTCCCGCCAGAGGCTGTCACTGACAGAAATCTTCAATCGCTACCACCTAGCTACAAGAGCTTTATGTTGAACTATAACATGCAAGGGATGAACAAGTCAGTCTCCGAGCTGTTCGCGATGCTGAAAGTCGCTGAATCAGTTATCCAGAAGGAGCATCAAGTGTTGATGGTGAATAAAACCACTAGTTTCAAGAAAGGCAAGGTAAACAAGGGAAACGTCAAGAAAGGTGGCAAAGCGGTTGCTCCTCCCATTAAGAAACCCAAGGCTGGACCCAAGCCAGAGATTGAGTGCTTCTATTGCAAGGGAACTAGCCACTGGAAGCGGAACTAGGCCAAGTATCTGGCTGACACGAAGGGGGCCAACATCAACAAAGGTATATATGATATACATTTTATTGATGTGTACCTTATAAACTCTCGTTGTAGTGCCTGGGTATTTGATACCAGTTCAGTTGCTCACATTTACAACTCAAACCAAGAACTACAGAAAAGATGGAGGCTGGCGAAGGCGAAGTGACAATGCACATGGGAAATGGTTCCAAGGTTGATGTGATCGCCGTCGGCACACTCACCCTCTGATTACCATCGGGATTAGTGATGAACCTGAATAATTGTTATTTAGTGCCTGCGTTGAGCATGAAAATTATATCTGGATCTTGTTTAATGCGAGATGGTTACTCATTTAAATCAGAGAACAATGGTTGTTCTATTTATATGGGTAATATCTTTTATGGTCATGCACCCATTGTGAGGGTTTTATTCTTATTGAATCTCGATAGTGATGATACACATGTTCATAACATTGATGCCAAAAGATGTAGAGTTGATAATGATAATACCACATTGTTGTGGCACTACCACTTAGGTCATATTGGTGTTAAGGGCATGAATAAACTTCATGATGATGGGCTTTTGTAGTCACTTGATTTTAAATCACTTCACACATACGAACCATGCCTCATGGGCAAGATGACCAAAACCCCGTTTTACGGAGCAATGAAACGGGCAAGTGACTTGTTGGAAATCATACATACTGATGTATGCGATCGGATGGGTGTTGACGCGCGCGTGGATATTGTTATTTTCTCACCTTCACCAATGACTTGAGTAGATATGGGTATGTTTACTTAATGAAGCATAAGTCTGAAACATTTGAAAAGTTCAAGCAATTTCAGAGTGAAGTTGAGAATCATCATAATAAGAAGATCAAATTCCTATGATCTGATCAAGGGGGAGAGTATCTGAGTTATGAGTTTGGCAATCGCTTAAGACAATGTGGAATCATTTAACAGTTGACGCCACCTGGAACACCATAGCGTAATGGTGTGTCCGAACGTCGTAATCGTACCTTATTAGATATGGTGCAGTCTATGGTGTCCCTTTCCGATCTGCCACTCTCGTTTTGGGGTTATGTATTAGCTACATTCACTTTAAATAGGGCACCATCTAAGTCCGTAGAGACGACACCGTATGAAGTGTGGTTTGGCAAGAAATCTAAGCTGTCATTCCTTAAGGTTTGGGGTTGCGATGCTTATGTCAAAAGGCTTCAGCTGGAAAAGCTCGAACCCAAAGCGAAAAAATGTGTCTTCATAGGATACCCAAAGGAGACGATTGGGTATACCTTCTATCTCAGATCTGAGGGAAAAGTGTTTGTCGCTAAGAATGGGTCCTTCCTCGAGAAAGAGTTTCACTCAAACGAATTGAGTGGGAGGAAAATAGAACTTGATGAGGTTGTTGAACCTTTACTTCAACCAGTGAGTAGTATAGCATAGAAAGATGTTTCTGTGACACCTACGTCAATTGAAGAGAAAGCTAATGATACTGGTCATGAAGTTTCGGATCAAGTTACTATCAAACCTCGTAGGTCGACAAGCATATTGATACGTCTCCATCGTATCTACTTTTCCAAACACTTTTGCCCTTGTTTTGGACTCTAACTTGCATGATTTGAATGGAACTAACCCGGACTTATGTTGTTTTCAGCAGAATTGCCATGGTGTTATTTTTGTGCAGAAATAAAAGTTCTCGGAATGACCTGAAACTTCACGGAGAATATGTTTGGAATTAATAAAAAATACTGGCAAAAGAATCAAGACCAGGGGCCCACACCCTGTCCACGAGGGTGGGGGCGCGCCTGCCCCCTGGGCGCGCCCCCTGTCTCGTGGGCCCCCTGAGGCTCCACCGACGTCAACTCCAACTCAATATATTCACGTTCAGGGAGAAAAAAAATCAGAGAGAAGGATTCATCGTGTTTTATGATACGGAGCCGCCGCCAAGCCCTAATCTCTCTTAGGAGGGCTGATCGGGAGTCCATTCGGGGCTCCGGAGAGGGGAATCCGTTGCCGTCGTCATCATCAACCATCCTCCATCACCAATTTCATGATGCTCACCGCCGTGCGTGAGTAATTCCATCATAGGTTTGCTGGACGGTGATGAGTTGGATGAGATTTACCATGTAATCGAGTTAGTTTTGTTAGGGTTTGATCCCTAGTATCCATTATGTTCCAAGATTGATGTTGCTATGACTTTGCTATGCTTAATGCTTGTCACTAGGGCCCGAGTGCCATGATTTCAGATCTGAACCTATTATGTTTTCATGAATATATGTGAGTTCTTGATCCTATCTTGCAAGTCAATAGTCACCTACTGTGTGTTATGATCCGGCAACCCCGAAGTAACAATAATCGGGACCACTTTCGGTGATGACCGTAGTTTGAGGAGTTCATATATTCACTAAGTGTTAATGCTTTGGTCCGATACTCTACTAAAAGGAGACCTTAATATCCCTTAGTTTCCAATAGGACCCCGCTGCCACGGGAGGGTAGGACAAAAGATGTCATGCAAGTTCTTTTCCATAAGCACATATGACTATATTCAGAATACATGCCTACATTACATTGATGAACTGGAGCTAGTTCTATGTCACCCTATGTTATAACTATTGCATGAGGAATCGCATCCGACATAATTATCCATCACTGATCCAATGCCTACGAGCTTTTCACATATTGATATTTGTTTAGTTACTTTATCGTTGCCACCTTTACAATTACTACAAAACAGCTACTATTACTTTTGCCACTGTTATCGTTACTTCCACATTACTTTGCTACTAAATACTTTGCTACAGATATTAAGTTTTCCAGGTGTGGTTGAATTGACAACTTAACTGCCTATACTTGAGAATATTCTTTGGCTCCCCTTGTGTCGAATCAATAAATTTGGGTCGAATACTCTACCCTCGAAAACTGCTGCGATCCCCATATACTTGTGGGCTATCACATACTACTACTCATGAGTGGTATGGTAACCCTGTCTTAGAGGTCATGATGTTGGACAACAATAACGATGAACCTACGAGCTATGGAGAAGCGGTGGTGGGCCCAGATTCCGATAAATAGTTAGAGGACATGAAATCCGAGATGGGATCCATGTATGAAAATGAAGTATGGACTTTGGAAGTATTACCTGAAGGGAGAAAGGCCATTCAGAATAAATGGTTCTTCAAGAAGAAGACAGACGCAGACATTAATATCACCGTCTATAAAGCTCGACTTGTGGCAAAGGGTTTTTCACAAGTTTAAGGAGTTGGCTACGATGAGACTTTGTCACCCGTAGCTATGCTATGTCCGTTAGAATCATGTTGGTGATAGCTGCATTTTTCGATTATGAAATTTGGCAGATGGATGTCAAAACAGTGTTCCTTAAAGGTTTCCTTAAGGAAGAGTTGTATATGATGCAACCAGAAGGTTTTGTCGATCCAGAGAATGTTGATAAAGTGTGCAAGCTCCGGCGATCCATTTATGGGCCGGTGCAAGCATCTCAGAGTGGGAATATTCACTTTGATGAGTGATACGTCTCTGTCGTATCTATAATTTTTGATTGTTTCATGCCAATATTCTACAACTTCATATACTTTTGGCAACTTTTTAAACTATTTTTGGGACTAACATATTGATCCTGTGCCCAGTGCAGTTTCTTGTTTATTGCATGTTTTTTGTTTCGCAGAATATCCATATCAAACGGAGTCCAAACGTGATCAAACCTTATGGAGATTTTTTGGAATATATGTGATTTTTGGGAAAAAGAATCAATGTGAGACGATGCCCGAGGGGTCCACAAGCCACAGGGGTGCGCCTCAGGGGGTAGGACGCGCCCTGGACCCTTGTGGTCACCCCATAAGGTGGTTGGTGCCCTTCTTTAGGTGCAAGAAAGCTAATATCCGGATAAAAATCATGTTAAAATTTCAGCCCAATCGGAGTTACGGATCTCCGGGAATTTAAGAAATGGTGAAAGGCCAGAATCTGAGAACGCAGGAAAAAAGGAAACAGAGAGAGAGAGAGAGAGATCTAATCTTGGAGGGGCTCCCGCCCCTCCGCCACCATGGAGGCCAAGGACCAGAGGGGAAACCCTCCTCCCATCTAGGGGGAGGTCAAGGAAGAATAATAAGGAGGGGGGCTCTCTCCCCCTCTCCCCTGGTGGCGCTGGAAAGCCGCCGGGGCAATCACCGTGTGACGGCGATCTACACCAACAACTTTGTCATCTTCACCAACTCCTCCATCACCTTCCCCCATCTATATTCAACGGTCCAGTCTCCCTGAACCCTTTGTACCCTCTACTTGAACATGGTGCTTTATGCTTCATATTATTATCCAATGATGTGTTGACATCCTATGATGTGTGAGTAGATTTTTGTTGTCCTATCGATGATTGGTTTAATTTGCTTGTGGTTATGCTGTTGTCCTTTGGTGCCCATCATATGAGTGCGTGCGTGGATCACACCATAGGGTTAGTTGTATGTTGACAGGACTATGTATTGGAGGGCAAGGGTGATAGCGGCTTCAGCCTAGCATTGAAATTGATCCATACGAGATTGAAGGGGGCCAATCTATCTTAATGCCATGGTTGGGTTTTACTTTAATGACTGTTAGTAGTTGCGGATGCTTGCTAATAGTTCCAATCATAAGTGTATAGAATTCCAAGTAAGTGTAGCGACCACGATCCCAATGGACCGAATTCTCTGTGCTTAAGTGGCATCCCTGGATCGATAATGCTAACACACAGTACTCGAGGAACTATAACAGAGTTCAATCACACACTTATTACATGGAGTCCTCATAAAGAGTATGATTACACAAAAATATCATGGCTGAAGGCCATCTAAACTAATTAACTGCGGAAGCTTCGAAGGTAAATGAGTCCATCAACTCCAACGGCATAGCTGAGTGCAAGGCAACAACCTATCGCACCTTATTCATTGTCTGAGTAGTCTGCAACATGAGACATTGCAACTGTGTAGGTCAGCACATTGAATATGCTGGCAGAGTTACACTGTAAAGCAATGAGTGCAAGAAACTATATATATATGCAATATTTGGCTGGTGGCGGCTCTAAGTTTATGATTTTGCATAAAGCTAGTTTTTTCCTACAACAAAGGAATGCATTTATTTAACTACTCCCAAGTTGTTTCAATATTTGAGAAGGTTCCCCCAATCTCAAAATCCCAAATAAACAAGTATCATCATTAACCCGATTCAATTAATTAGAGAGTGATGCGATCAACAATAATATCCAATTCCAGATACTCAAGATGTCCATAACCAGGGACACAGCTAACCATGATTAGTTTATACACTCTGCAAAGGTTGCACACTTTTCCCCACAAGACTCGACCGCATCCATGATCGGAAGATCGAGATATAATCTTTCTGAAGCATTAACTCTCTACTCCGGGTAGACCGGTACACCTACTTTCCCTCTACATCTGCTAGTCCACCTCTTCGAGAGCTCATACAACTTACTCAACTATGCCAGAGCCCATAATGGCTTCTGGCTACACATGGAAGTTTCTAGTCATGAAATATCATATGATCCCTTTGAGCCTGGGTGGCGAACCGAGGAAAAATCACACGGGTACCCCGGGATTTCCCTTAATGGACAACATTGGGTTCCCCAGGTGCCCCAACCACTCCACCCAGATGTGTATTAAAGTTGCCACTTTAATGTTATCCAAGATTAATAAATCTCATTGTTGGAAATATGCCCTAGAGGCAATAATAAAAGTATTATTATATTTCATTGTTCATGATAATTGTCTTTTATTCATGCTATAACTGTATTATCCGGAAATCGTAATACACGTGTGAATACTTAGACCACACTATGTCCCTAGTAAGCCTCTAGTTGACCACCTCGTTGTGATCAACAGATAGTCATGGTTTCCTGACTATGGACATTGGATGTCGTTGATAACGGGATCACATCATTAGGAGAATGATGTGATGGACAAGACCCAATCCTAAGCATACCATAAAAGATCGTGTAGTTCGTTTTGCTAGAGCTTTGCAAGTGTCAAGTATCTCTTCCTTTGACCATGAGATCGTGTAACTCCCGGATACCGTAAGAGTGCCTTGGGTGTATCAAACGTCACAACGTAACTGGGTGACTATAAAGGTGCATTACAGGTATCTCCGAAAATAGCTGTTGGGTTGACACGGATCGAGACTGGGATTTGTCACTCCGTATGACGGAGAGGTATCTCTGGGCCCACTCGGTAATGCATCATCATATTGAGCTCAATGTGACCAAGGTGTTGGACACGGGATCATGCATTACGGTACGAGTAAAGTGACTTGCCGGTAACGAGACTGAACAAGGTATTGGGATACCGACGATCGAGTCTCGGGCAAGTAACGTACCGATTGACAAAGGGAATTGCATACAGGGTTTGATCGAATCCTCGACATCGTGGTTCATCCGATGACAACATCGAGGAGCATGTGGAAGCCATCATGGGTATCCAGATCCCGCTGATGGTTATTGACTGAGAGCGTCTCGGTCATGTCTGCATGTCTCCCGAACCCGTAGGGTCTACACACTTAAGGTTCGGTGACGCTAGGGTTATGAAGATATGTATATGCAGAAACCCGAATGTTGTTAGGAGTCCCGGATGAGATCCCGGACGTCACGAGGAGTTCCGGAATGGTCCGGAGGTAAAGAATTATATATAGGAAGTGCTATTTCGGGCACCGGGACAAGTTTCGGGGTTATCGGTATTGTACCGGGACCACCGGAAGGGTCCCGGGGGTCCACCGGGTGGGGCCACCTGTCCCGGGGGGCCACATGGGCTGTAGGGGGTGCGCCTTGGCCATCATGGGCCAAGGGAACCAGCCCCTATAGGCCCATGCGCCTAGGGTTTCCCCCTAGGAGGAGTCCTAGTGGTGGAAGGCACCCCTAGGTGCCTTGGGGGGGAGGGAAACCTCCCCTAGGCCGCCGCCCCCCCTAGTAGATCTCATCTACTAGGGCCGGCGCCCCCCCTGGCACCCCTATATATAGTGGGGGAGATGAGGGACTTCACACACCAGCCCCTGGCGCCTCCACCTCCCCCCGTTACGTCTCTCCCTCGTAGTCTCGGCGAAGCCCTGCTGCTGTGACACCCTGCATCCACCACCACACCGTCGTGCTGCTGGATCTTCATCAACCTCTCCTTCCCCCTTGCTAGATCAAGAAGGAGGAGACGTCTCCCGTCCCGTACGTGTGTTGAACGCGGAGGTACCGTCCGTTCGGCGCTGGTCATCGGTGATTTGGATCACGTCGAGTACGACTACATCATCACCTTGCAAGCTTCCGCACGCGATCTACAAGTGGTATGTAGATGCAAACTCTCTCCCTAGACTCGTTGCTTGGATGAACTCATAGATGGATCTTGGTGAAACCGTAGGAAAATTTTTAATTTTCTGCAACGTTCCCCAACAGTGGCATCATGAGCTAGGTCTATGCGTAGTTCTCTTTGCACGAGTAGAACACAACTTTGTTGTGGGCGTGGATTTTGTCATCTTACTTGCCTCTACTAGTCTTTTCTTGCTCAACGATATTGTGGGATGAAGCGGCCCGGACCAACCTTACACGTACACTTACGTGAGACCGGTTCCACCGACTGACATGCACAAGTTGCATAAGGTGGCTGGCGGGTGTCTGTCTCTCCCACCTTAGTTGGAGCGGAATCGATGAATAGGGCCCTTATGAAGGGTAAATAGAAGTTGACAAAATCACGTTGTGGTGATTCGTAGGTAAGAAAACGTTCTTGCTAGAACCCAATTGCAGCCACGTAAAAGATGCAACAACAATTAGAGGACGTCTAACTTGTTTTTGCAGCGATTGATCATGTGATGTGATATGGCCAGAAGTTGTGATGAATGATGAATTGTGATGTATGAGATCATGTTCTTTGTAATAGGATTCACGACTTGCATGTCGATGAGTATGACAACCGGCAGGAGCCATAGGAGTTGTCATTATTTTTTGTATGACCTGCGTGTCATTGAATAACGTCATGTAAACTACTTTACTTTATTGCTAAACGTTAGTCATAGAAGTAGAAGTAGTCGTTGGCGTGACAACTTCATGAAGACACGATGATGGAGATCATGATGATGGAGATCATGGTGTCAAGCCGGTGACAAGATGATCATGGAGCCCCGAAGATGAAGATCAATGGAGCTATATGATATTGGCCATATCATGTCACAACTATATAATTGCATGTGATGTTTATTATGTATTATGCATCTTGTTTACTTAGGACGACGGTAGTAAATAAGATGATCCCTTATAAAATTTCAAGAAGTGTTCTCCCCTAACTGTGCACCGTTGCTACAGTTCGTCGTTTCTAAGCACCACGTGATGATCGGGTGTGATGGATTCCTACGTTCACATACAACGGGTGTAAGACAGTTTTACACAGCGAAAACACTTAGGGTTAACTTGACGAGCCTAGCATGTGCAGACATGGCCTCGGAACACGGAGACCGAAAGGTCGAACACGAGTCGTATGGAAGATACGATCAACATGAAAATGTTCACCGACGATGACTAGTCCGTCTCACGTGATGATCGGACACGGGCTAGTCGACTCGGATCGTGTAACACTTAGATGACTAAAGGGATGTCTAATCTAAGTGGGAGTTCATAATTTGATTAGAACTTTATTATCATGAACTTAGTCTAAAACCTTTGCAAATATGTCTTGTAGATCAATGGCCAACGCTAATGTCAACATGAACTTCAACGCGTTCCTAGAGAAAACCAAGCTGAAAGATGATGGCAGCAACTATACGGACTGGGTCCGGAACCTGAGGATCATCCTCATAGCTGCCAGGAAACAATATGTCCTAGAAGGACCGCTAGGTGACGCTCCCGTCCCAGAGAACCAAGACATTATGAATGCTTGGCAGTCTCGCGCTGATGATTACTCCCTCGTTCAGTGCGGCATGCTTTACAGCTTAGAACCGGGGCTCCAAAAGCGTTTTGAGCATCACGGAGCATATGAGATGTTCGAAGAGCTGAAACTAGTTTTCCAAGCTCATGCCCGGGTCGAGAGATATGATGTCTCCGACAAGTTCTACAGTTGTAAGATGGAGGAAAACAGTTCTGTCAGTGAGCACATCCTGAAGATGTCTGGGTTGCACAACCGTATGACCCAGCTGAACATTAACCTCCCAGATGAGGCGGTCATTGACAGAATCCTCCAGTCGCTCCCACCAAGCTACAAGAGCTTTGTGATGAACTACAACATGCAGGGAATGGAAAAGACCATTCCTGAAGTGTTCTCGATGCTGAAGTCAGCAGAGGCTGAAATCAAGAAAGAACATCAAGTGTTGATGGTCAATAAGACCACTAAGTTCAAGAAGGGCAAGGGTAAGAAGAACTTCAAGAAGGACGGCAAAGATGTTGCCGCGCCTGGTAAGCCAGTTACCGGGAAGAAGTCAAAGAATGGACCCAAGCCTGAGACTGAGTGCTTTTATTGCAAGGGGAAGGGTCACTGGAAGCGGAACTGCCCCAAATACTTAGCGGATAAGAAGGCCGGCAACACCAAAGGTATATTTGATATACATGTGATTGATGTGTACCTTACCAGCACTCGTAGTAACTCCTGGGTATTTGATACCGGTGCCGTTGCTCATATTTGTAACTCACAGCAGGAGCTGCGGAATAAACGGAGACTGGCAAAGGACGAGGTGACGATGCGCGTCGGGAATGGTTCCAGAGTCGATGTGATCGCCGTCGGCACGCTGCCTCTACATTTACCTACGGGATTAGTTTTGAACCTTAATAATTGTTATTTAGTGCCAAGTTTGAGCATGAACATTGTATCAGGATCTCGTTTAATACGAGATGGCTACTCAATTTAAGTCTGAGAATAATGGTTGTTCGATTTATATGAGAGATATGTTTTATGGTCATGCTCCGATGGTCAATGGTTTATTCTTAATGAATCTCGAGCGTAATATTACACATGTTCATAGTGTAGATTCCAAAAGATTTAAAGTTGATAACGATAGTCCCACATACTTGTGGCACTGCCGCCTTGGTCACATTGGTGTCAAGCGCATGAAGAAGCTCCATGCCGATGGACTTTTAGAGTCTCTTGATTATGAATCGTTTGACACGTGCGAACCATGCCTCTTGGGCAAAATGACCAAGACTCCGTTCTCCGGAACAATGGAGCGAGCAACCAACTTGTTGGAAATCATACATACCGATGTGTGCGGTCCAATGAGCGTTGAGGCTCGCGGAGGATATCGTTATGTTCTCACTCTCACAGATGACTTGAGTAGATATGGGTATGTCTACTTAATGAAACACAAGTCTGAGACCTTTGAAAAGTTCAAGGAATTTCAGAATGAGGTGGAGAATCAACGTGACCGAAAGATAAAATTCTTACGATCAGATCGTGGAGGAGAATACTTAAGTCACGAATTTGGTACACACTTAAAGAAATGTGGAATCGTTTCACAGCTCACGCCGCCTGGAACACCTCAGCGAAACGGTGTGTCCGAACGTCGTAATCGCACTCTATTGGATATGGTGCGGTCTATGATGTCTCTTACCGATTTACCGCTATCATTTTGGGGATACGCTCTAGAGACAGCTACATTCACTTTAAATAGGGCACCGTCTAAATCCGTTGAGACGACACCGTATGAATTATGGTTTGGAAAGAAACCTAAGCTGTCGTTTCTAAAAGTTTGGGGATGCGAAGCTTATGTCAAGAAACTTCAACCTGAAAAGCTCGAACCCAAGTCGGAAAAATGCATATTCATAGGATACCCTAAGGAAACTGTAGGGTATACCTTCTACTTAAGATCCGAAGGCAAGATCTTTGTTGCCAAGAACGGATGCTTTCTGGAAAAAGAGTTTCTCTCGAAAGAAGTAAGTGGGAGGAAAGTAGAACTCGATGAAGTACTACCTCTTGAGCGGGATAGTGACGCAGCACAGGAAACCGTTCCTGTGATGCCCACACCAACTGAAGAAGAAAACCATGATAATGATCAAGGACTTCGGATCGAGTTACTGCTGAACTTCGTAGGTCCACAAGGACACGTTCCGCACCAGAGTGGTACGGCAACCCTGTCCTGGAAATCATGTTGTTAGACAACAATGAACCTTCGAACTATGAAGAAGCAATGGCGGGCCCGGATTCCAACAAATGGCTTGAAGCCATGAAATCCGAGATAGAATCCATGTATGAAAACAAAGTATGGACTTTGACAGACTTGCCCGATGATCGGCGAGCGATAGAAAACAAATGGATCTTTAAGAAGAAGACGGACGCGGATGGTAATGTTACCATCTATAAAGCTCAACTTGTCGCTAAGGGTTATCGACAGGTTCAAGGGATTGACTACGACGAGACATTCTCTCCCGTAGCGAAGCTAAAGTCCGTCCGAATCATGTTAGCAATTGCCGCATACTATGATTATGAGATATGGCAGATGGACGTCAAAACAGCATTCCTTAACGGGCATCTTAAGGAAGAACTGTATATGATGCAGCCGGAAGGTTTTGTCGATCCTCAGAACGCTAACAAAGTATGCAAGCTCCAGCGATCCATTTATGGACTGGTGCAAGCATCTCGGAGTTGGAACATTCGCTTTGATGAGATGATCAAAGCGTTTGGGTTTATGCAGACTTATGGAGAAGCCTGCGTTTACAAGAAAGTGAGTGGGAGCTCTGTAGCATTTCTCATATTATATGTAGATGACATACTCCTGATGGGAAATAATATAGAATTTCTGGACAGCATTAAGGCCTACTTGAATAAGTGTTTTTCAATGAAGGACCTTGGAGAAGCTGCTTATATATTAGGCATCAAGATCTATAGAGATAGATCGAGACGCCTCATAGGTCTTTCACAAAGCACATACCTTGATAAGATTTTGAAGAGATTCAGAATGGATCAGTCCAAGAAGGGGTTCTTGCCTATGTTACAAGGTATGAGACTGAGCTCAGCTCAGTCACCGACCACGGCAAAAGATAAAGAAGAGATGAGTGTCATCCCCTATGCTTCAGCCATAGGATCTATTATGTATGCCATGCTGTGTACCAGACCCGATGTAAACCTTGCCGTAAGTTTGGTAGCAAGATACCAAAGTAATCCCGGCAAGGAACACTGGACAGCGGTCAAGAATATCCTGAAGTACCTGAAAAGGACAAAGGACATGTTTCTCGTTTATGGAGGAGACGAAGAGCTCGTCGTAAAGGGTTACGTCGACGCTAGCTTCGACTCAGATCTGGATGACTCTAAGTCACAAACCGGATACGTGTATATGTTGAATGGTGGAGCAGTAAGCTGGTGCAGCTGCAAGCAGAGCGTCGTGGCGGGATCTACGTGTGAAGCGGAGTACATGGCAGCCTCGGAGGCAGCACATGAAGCAATTTGGGTGAAGGAGTTCATCACCGACCTAGGAGTCATACCCAATGCGTCGGGGCCGATCAAACTCTTCTGTGACAACACTGGAGCTATTGCCCTCGCAAAGGAGCCCAGGTTTCACAAGAAGACCAGGCACATCAAGCGTCGTTTCAACTCCATCCGTGAAAATGTTCAAGATGGAGACATAGAGATTTGCAAAGTGCACACGGATCTGAATGTCGCAGATCCGCTGACTAAACCTCTCTCGCGTGCAAAACATGATCAACACCAGAACTCTATGGGTGTTCGATTCATCACAATGTAACTAGATTGGTGACTCTAGTGCAAGTGGGAGACTGTTGGAAATATGCCCTAGAGGCAATAATAAAAGTATTATTATATTTCATTGTTCATGATAATTGTCTTTTATTCATGCTATAACTGTATTATCCGGAAATCGTAATACACGTGTGAATACTTAGACCACACTATGTCCCTGGTAAGCCTCTAGTTGACCAGCTCGTTGTGATCAACAGATAGTCATGGTTTCCTGACTATGGACATTGGATGTCGTTGATAACGGGATCACATCATTAGGACAATGATGTGATGGACAAGACCCAATCCTAAGCATAGCATAAAAGATCGTGTAGTTCGTTTTGCTAGAGCTTTGCAAGTGTCAAGTATCTCTTCCTTCGACCATGAGATCGTGTAACTCCCGGATACCGTAAGAGTGCCTTGGGTGTATCAAACGTCACAACGTAACTGGGTGACTATAAAGGTGCATTACAGGTATCTCCGAAAGTAGCTGTTGGGTTGACACGGATCGAGACTGGGATTTGTCACTCCGTATGACGGAGAGGTATCTCTGGGCCCACTCGGTAATGCATCATCATATTGAGCTCAATGTGACCAAGGTGTTGGACACGGGATCATGCATTACGGTACGAGTAAAGTGACTTGCCGGTAACGAGACTGAACAAGGTATTGGGATACCGACGATCGAGTCTCGGGCAAGTAACATACCGATTGACAAAGGGAATTGCATACAGGGTTTGATCGAATCCTCGACATCGTGGTTCATCCGATGACAACATCGAGGAGCATGTGGGAGCCATCATGGGTATCCATATCCCGCTGATGGTTATTGACTGAGAGCGCCTCGGTCATGTCTGCATGTCTCCCGAACCCGTAGGGTCTACACACTTAAGGTTCGGTGACGCTAGGGTTATGAAGATATGTATATGCAGAAACCCGAATGTTGTTCGGAGTCCCGGATGAGATCCCGGACGTCACGAGGAGTTCCGGAATGGTCCGGAGGTAAAGAATTATATATAGGAAGTGCTATTTCGGGCACCAGGACAAGTTTCGGGGTTATCGGTATTGTACCGGGACCACCGGAAGGGTCCCGGGGGTCCACCGGGTGGGGCCACCTGTCCCGGGGGGCCACATGGGCTGTAGGGGGTGCGCCTTGGCCATCATGGGCCAAGGGCACCAGCCCCTATAGGCCCATGCGCCTAGGGTTTCCCCCTAGGAGGAGTCCTAGTGGTGGAAGGCACCCCTAGGTGCCTTGGGGGGGAGGGAAACCTCCCCTAGGCCGCCGCCCCCCTAGTAGATCTCATCTACTAGGGCTGGAGCCCCCCTGGCACCCCTATATATAGTGGGGGAGAGGAGGGACTTCACACACCAGCCCCTGGCACCTCCACCTCCCCCCGTTACGTCTCTCCCTCGTAGTCTCGGCGAAGCCCTGCTGCTGTGACACCCTGCATCCACCACCACGCCGTCGTGCTGCTGGATCTTCATCAACCTCTCCTTCCCCCTTGCTGGATCAAGAAGGAGGAGACGTCTCCCGTCCCGTACGTGTGTTGAACGCGGAGGTGCCGTCCGTTCGGCGCTGGTCATCGGTGATTTGGATCACGTCGAGTACGACTACATCATCACCTTGCAAGCTTCCGCACGCGATCTACAAGTGGTATGTAGATGCAAAATCTCTCCCTAGACTCGTTGCTTAGATGAACTCATAGATGGATCTTGGTGAAACCGTAGGAAAATTTTTAATTTTCTGCAACGTTCCCCAACACTCATAACTTCCATGTGAATCACGATCCAAACCCCGTCTACGAGCATGGCTAAGCAATAATAAAGCATAATGTATATTCCCGGGGTGATTAAAAGGTATTAGGTTCCTACCTCATAATACTATAACCAAACCACATGTTCCCAATCCTACTCATGCAAATATTTGAGGGCATAAATAATGCATAGTAAAAACTGGGTATAGAAGAGTATGATCAAAGTGTAACTTGCCTTGCTGACGATCTGCAAACTCTAGAGATTCGTAGTAACAAGCTTCGCACTGCGGATAATCTAGCATAGACAAACAGTAGCATACATAAGCAATCACTAAAACAAAACAATGAGAAAATCAAGAAAAGATCCAAATAGAACACGAACAAGCAAACCGCTAAACTAAACAGAAAACAAAACCTATCAACATTATTATCATGTGGATTAGATCTTAACAGTAGGTACATGTGATTAGCTACGATTTGCAAGAAGAAACAACTCAAACGGAGAAATGAAACTCAAGATACGAACGAAACAAGATCGTTTACTAATCTGAACTAAACTAAAATTTTAAAGTGTCAAAATCATGTTCAAGCTGGTTAAATGGAAATAAGAGAGCGTTATGAAGATTTAGGCGCTAGTTTCACCTAATTTGAACAAACGAGCAAAAAGTTACACTAGTTTTAAGATCAGGGGCTAAATCGCGATAAAACTTATTCGCGGATAGGTCCCTAGCCGAAAATAAAACTGAAAAGAAAAATCTACCATTTGAACGTTCGTTAACAGAACTAAACGAACGAAAACCGTTCAATAAACCGAATGAACGGGTGAACGTTTGTTAATTAGACTAAAAAAATAAAAACCGACCTAACCTAAAACCGAAAAAAAGAACGGGATAAAAACCATTCGAATTGGGCAGTTCATACCGGTTCACGGGAGTTTGACCGGCCGGCGACGAGATCAGATCGGAGCGGCAGTGTCGGGCAGCGGCGGCGGCTCCTGCGGTGGAGGGGCGAGGCAAGGCGAGGCGCGGCGCGACGCGACAGCGACGGTGAGCGGCTTGCGGCAGCAGCAGCAGCACGGGGCGGCAGCGCTAGCAAGTGGCGCGCTGGTGTGGGTTGCAGTGGCGATGGGTCCTGCGGGCGGTGGCGGCTGCTTGAGAGGAGAGGAGGGGGGCCGAGGCTTATAAAGAGGCCCCCAGGGCTCCCCGACTTGCGGGAGGGGGCGATTGGGCGAGGTGCACCCGGACTTCGGTGGGAGTCCAGCTCCCGCACGTGAGGAAGGCGGCGGTGAGTCGGACGGGCCGGCTGGGCTTCGGCCCAGTGCGGTCCGGGAAGTTATTTTTTAAAATAATTTTTGCCGCAAAGAAAAATCCTAAGAAAATATTAAAAAAACTAAAAATTCTAGAAACATTTTTCTCCGTCCAAACCTTAAATTTAGGACAAGATGAACATTTTTCTGGACTAAAATGCAATTTTCGAAAATGCAAGTTTTCTCTAATTGAAATAAAATAGCAAATAATATACAAATAAAATAATAATTTGATTTTAAATTTTCTTCTCCTATATTTCTCTTCTATTGAAGAAGTCATATTATCTTTTGTCATTTATTTTTATTATTGAAAATAATTGGAAAGAAAAAATATTAAAATCAAATTGATCCTCTTTTCAAATTTGAAATAAATTCAAATATGAATTTTGTGAAACGTCCAACTCTCTCCTTGGGTCCTTGAGTTGCTTAAGATTTCTAGGATCACAACCAAAATGCAAAATAAAACATGATATGCATATGATGATCTATGTATAACATCCAATTTGAAAATTGGGATGTTACAAACCTACCCCCCTTAAGATGAATCTCGTCCTCGAGATTCGGGTTGGTCAGCAAAAAGGTTTGGGTGGTCCTTGCGAAGATCTTCTTCTCGCTCCCAGGTGGCTTCCTCTTCGGTATGGTGGCTCCACTCAACTTTGCAAAACTTGATAACCTTGCTGTGAGTAACTAGGATAGAAAACTCGAGAATCTTGACTAGCTTCTCTTCATAGGTCAGATCACTATCCAACTTAATTGCTTGCAATGGCACTGCATCCCTCAGAGGAATATCGGCCATCTCTGCGTGCACTTCTTCAGCTAGGAAAAGTGAAACACATCATGAACTCCTGACAATCCTTCGGGAAATTCCACCTTGTACGCAACTTCTCCCATGCGTTCCAAAATTCTGTATGGTCCCACAAAATGTGTTGCTAGCTTTCCCTTGACTCCAAAATGTTTAACTCCTTGAAGTGGGGACACGTGAAGATATGCTCTATCTCCGACTTCGTAGACTATCTCCTTGTGTTTAGTATCCGCATAACTCTTCTGCCTAGATTGGGCTATCTTGAGTCTGTCTCGAATCAACTTAACCTTCTCCTCAAAATCCCTGATTAAGTCTGGTCCGAATAGCTGTTGATCTCCAACTTCATCCCATGATAGTGGTGTCATGCACCTCCTTCCGTACAAGGCTTCGAAAGGGGCCATCTTCAAACTGGCTTGATAACCGTTGTTATAGGAGAACTCTGCATTGGGCAAATTGTCATCCCAACTAGATCCATAATCTAGCGCACAAGCTCTCAACATGTCCTCCACAATCTGATTCACTCTCTCGGTCTGTCCATCTATCTGTGGATGAAAGGTTGTACTGAACTCTAGCCTGGTACCCAAAGTTTCATGCAACTGATTCCAAAACTTTGAAGTAAACTGTGTTCCTCTATCTGATACAATGGTCCTCAGAACTCCATGCAGATATACGATCCTAGTCATGTATATCTTCGCCAACTTAGCACCCGTATAAGTTGTCTTCACCGGGATGAAATGGGCTACTTTCATCAGATGATCGACTACAACCTAGGTAGAGTCATAGCCTGAACGAGTCCTGGGTAATCCAGTGATAAAATCCATGCCAAGTTTATACCACTTCCATTCGGGTATCAGCAATGGTTATAGCAATCATGTTGGCTTCTGATGCTCTACCATAACTCTCTGACATACATCACATACTGCTACATACTCGGCAATATCCTTCTTCATTCCTATCCACCAGAAACTTTCCTTCAAATCCAGATACATCTTGGTGTTGCCTGGGTGAATCGAGTAAGGCGAATCATGAGCCTCCTGAAGAATCAACTTCCTAATCTCAGGGTCATCAGACACATAAATATGATCCTCAAACCATAAATTGTCATGCTCATCCTCACGAAATCCTTTAGCCTTTCCTTTACTCATCATATCCTTTATCTCAACAACCCCCTTGTCCGTCTTCTAGGCTTCTTTTGATCTTACCCAACAAAGTGGACTGAATTTCCAATGCTGCAACATAACCTCTCAGAACTATCTCCAAGTGTAGCTCTCGAAGGTCGTCCGCTAACTCCTTAGGTAATCCTCCGGTTATGAGCGTGTTAACATAATCTTGTGGCTCAACACATCTGCTACGACATTGGCCTTTCCTGGATGATAATGCAATCTCATGTCATAATCCTTTATTAGCTCCAACCATCTCCTTTGCCTGAGGTTTAACTCCTTCTGTGTGAAGATGTATTTCAAACTCTTATGTTCTGGGTATACATCACAATGGTTTCCGATGAGAAAGTGTCTCCATGTCTTGAGCGCATGCACTACGGCTGCTAACTCCAAATCATGTGTAGCAGAATTCAACTCATGAGGTCAAAGCTGTCGTGAGGCATATGAAACAACTCTTCCTTCATGCATAAGCACACCTCCAAGTCCTCGACGTGAAGCGTCACAATACACTTGGAAATCCTTGTGTTGGTCTGGAAGAATCAGCACTGGGGCTATAACCAAACGTTTCCTCAACTCCTGAAAACTGGCCTCTCCATATAAAATTGGTGTCCTTATTCAATAACTCCTTCATGGGCTTCGCAATCTTGGAAAAATTCTCAATAAATCTCCGGTAATAACCTGCAAGTCCAAGAAAACTTCTGGTCTCTCCCACTGAGGTGGGTGCCAACCATTTAGTGACAGAAGCAACCTTGGTAGGGTCTACTGCTATTCCTTCTCCGGATATAACATGTCCGAGAAATCCAACTTCCCTGAACCAAAACTCGCATTTGCTGAACTTGGCATACAACTGATGTTCTCTGAGTTCTCAAGAACCAAATGCAAATGCTCCTTATGCGCTTCTTCACTTTTCGAGTAGACAAAATGTCATCCATGAACACCTTGTTCATCATACTCATGAAATAAGCAGGGGCATTAGTCAAAAAAAGGACATAACTATATACTCATGTAACCCATACCTCATGGTAAAAGTTGTCTTAGGTATATCCTGCTCTCAGATCTTCAACTGGTGATAACCTGGTCGAAGATCAATCTTGGAGAAAACTTTAGCTCCTTGCAACTGGTCAAACAAATCATTGATCATAGGTAGAGGGTATTTGTTCTTGATCGTCACCTCATTCAGCACACGATAATCAACAACCATCCTCAAAGATCCATCCTTGTTCTCCACTAGAAGCATTGGGGCTCCCCAAGGTGATGAACTTGGTTGAATGTAACCTTTCTCCAGTAACTCCTTTATCTGTTTCTTGATTTCCTCCAGATCCTTTGCGGGCATCTGATACGGTCTCTTGGATATTGGTTCGATGCCTAGCAATAGCTCAATCAAAAACCCAATGTCTCGATCTGGTGGCATGCCTGGTAACTCCTACAAAAATACGTCGGGATAATCCTTCACCACTGGTACTTCCTCCTGTACAACTCCTGATAAGGAATTCACCCGAGTCCTCCTCAGCGCATGCCTGGATACATACTTGATCCTCTTTCCTTCCGGGATGGTGAGTAAAATTGATTTACTGGCGCAATCAATGTTTCCCTCAAACTTGGATAGCCAATCCATGCCTAGTATCACATCCAATCCTTGTGACTCCAGAACAATCCGGTCGGTGGGGAAAACATGTCTACCTATGGTTACTGCCAGCTGATAGCATCCCTACTAGCCATATACTCCGCTCCTGAGGAACTTACTAACATAGGTGACTTAAGGGCTACTGTTGGCAACTTATACTTATCCACAAATCCCCTTGATATGAATGAATGAGATGCACCAGTATCGAAAAAAACAATTGTTGTAAATAAATTAACCAAAACCTTACCGACAACTGCGTCGGGTTGATCCTCAATATCCTCCACACTGACATGGTTCACCTGACCTTTGGTGAAGGGGTTGGGCTTCTTTGCAGAACCTCCATTGCCATTTCCATTATTGGCTTTAGGACAATCATTGGCATAATGTCTGGTTTTCTGGCACTTGAAACAAGTAACGTGGATCAGATCCCTCTTGACTGGTGTTGAGGTGTTGGAACGGTTCTGATTGCTGCTTCCTCCATTCCCATTGCCATTCTTGGGGCCACTATGGTTGTGCAAACTTGCTTCGTTGTGCATGTGTCCTCCATGGTTATGAGTATGTCCTCCCGAGTACGGGGAATAGCGGGGCTTCTGCTGAGCTCCAGAAGTATGCCTCCCCTGTCCGTACTTCCTATTTCGATTGTCAATCTGTTACTGCTTGCCTTTTATCATGAGGGCCCTGTCTACGAACTCCTATAAGTTTTTGAATGTTGCCACCATCAACTGCATACTCAGCTCATCATTGAGTCCCTCAAGAAATTTCTCCTGCTTTGTGGTATTTGTGGCCACATCATCTGGGGCATAGTGTGCTAACTTGCTAAACTCATCCACATACAGTCCCACTGTACGACCTCCTTGGCGCAAGTTGCGAAACTCGTGCTTCTTCATGCTCATATCTTCCGCGGAAACATGGGTGGCGTGGAAAGCCTGCTGAAACTGATCCCACGTAACTGTATCAATGGGGTAAGTGGTGGTGAAGTTCTCCCACCAAGATACTGCGGGTCCATCAAGCTGATGTGCAGCAAAGTGCACCCTCTCCGCATCTATGCATCCTGCAGTGGTCATCTCTCTTCCAATCTTGCGGAGCAATCATCTGCAACAATTGGCTCGGTGCTACTAGAGAACACCAACGGATTCAACCTCACAAAACGGGCTAGGTTGCCAACAGGGGGTGGTGGCGGTGGGTTGTTGTTGTTGTTGCCTTGGTTCTGGTTCTGAACTAGCATCTTCATCAAGGCATTCTGCTGCTGGATCAACTAAGTGAGCTCCAGTGGGAACACGAATCCATTGTCACGTCTCGGAGGCATCTGATGGGTTAGAAGGGGTGAGAAAACAGAATAGAATAAGGTCTAAGAGAGATTCACTACCCATATGCTCATGAGACAAACACAATCAAATCACTTCATTCAATATCACACAAGGTTCACACAAATGATCTAAACTACGATTACAAACTCGATCGATGCTAACTACTTGGAAGAATACTACTAGTAACATTGTGGTCGTCTAGAAATTTTGGTCAGAGGAAGACTCCATGATATCTGCTCCAGCTTCGTCAATGTAGTCGTCATCACTGTCATCATTTGCATCACTATCCGTGCCGGTGTCGTCCAAGATGATGTAGTCCTCTGAATGGATCTCTTTTGTTGTTTCTCATTTATGAGTCTCTACTGGTAGTCCTAGCTTTCTCTTTAGATCTTCATGCTTCTCCAGTAGTATGGAAATTTCTTCATCATACCCATCCCGTGTAAACTTGAGTTCCTCTTCTAGCTTGTTGTTCTTCTTCATCAGCTTCTTGATCTTCTTCATGTTGAAACATAGTTGATTCTCTTATCGACGAATGTGATTACCCATCATCTGAATGTAAGCTGCAATTGATCCATCCTTCCTGGTACGAATCATCTCCCATTCTTTGTCTCGGCGGCCACATATTTGGAAGATAGTGTTTTCCAGCTCCTTGTGATACACCTCACATATGCGTCCAAAAGTGATATGGGATGCCATGCTCTTTCCTAAACTCCATCTTGGAGCATCCAGGTAGAAATCAATAGGCTCCGTTGTTGGCGCGAACGTCCTCCCAGGTACCCAGACTTTGATCTTCCAGCGCTCCTCTTCCTGTACAGTTGCAGAGAAAGTCCCAGTGAAGCTTGGTAGTCCAATGTTCAGGTACTTAGTGACTTCCTTCAAGTGTCATTCGAAAGGGGTGTCATCATCCGACTGGGTGAACTTGTTCCTGGGGTCTGCCGTCTATAGAGTAGAAATAGAGGAGAGTTAGAT
The DNA here is from genome assembly GCF_018294505.1 of Triticum aestivum. Classification (NCBI taxonomy): domain Eukaryota; kingdom Viridiplantae; phylum Streptophyta; class Magnoliopsida; order Poales; family Poaceae; genus Triticum; species Triticum aestivum. Next base: position 488,119,335 of record NC_057801.1, on the reverse strand, counting down.
ATGAGCAGAGAAGAGAAATCATGTGGCTTATTCTAGTGGACGCGTCCTATAGTTAGCGTGTGCTTTGATACCATCTTGTAGCGACCACGATCCCAATGGACCGAAGTCTCTGTGCTTAAGTGTCATCCCTAGATCGGTAATGCTAACACACACAGTACTCGAGGAATTATAACAGAGTTCAATCACACACTTATTACATCGAGTCCTCATAAAGACTATGATTACACGAAAATATCATGGCTGAAGGCCATCTGTAACATCCCAAAATTCTAAAATTTTGGAATGTTATATTAAATAGATAGTTTTGATTGTTTGTTTGATTGTGGTGTGGTTGCTTGTGTTAATTTGAGTGAAATTTGAAACTTTTGAAAGTTAAATGAGAGGGAATAAAATGACTTTTCCAAACTTTCATCTTGCATTTCGGATCTCCATGAATTCAAAATATTTTCATCACAAATCCCTAGAGTGAAGATGATATGACTTCTTCCATTTAAATAAATGAAACGGGTTCTGAAAGATTTGAATTTCATTTGGAAATATTTCCAATTCAGAAACTTTAAGCAACCCAATGATTTTCATGAGAGAAGATAAAATGACTTCTTCAAATTGTATGAAATATGAGTTGGAAGTTTAAAAGAATCAAATTTAAAGTCCCTTTGAAATTATTTTCAATTTGGAGTTATTTGAGTTTTATTCAAATTATTTTTCTCCAAAAATAAAATATATGGAAATTAGGGTAAAATGACTCCCTACATTAGAAAAATGGAGAGAAATAAATTTGAAATCATTTTAGTATTTTTAAAATGATTTTTATGAGGTTTTATTGCAACAGTCGCATTGTTTACTTTATTTGACTCTAGGAAATGTTCAGGCTATAGAAAATCTTTTTCTGGAAATTTTGAAATATAATATGCCTATAATTTATTTTATTTTATTTTCGTTATGAAGTTTTCCTTTCTGTTTCTATATTTTAAAAAAAATTGTACGTGCGGCCCAATTTTATCCGTCGCCCACGTGCACAGTGCACCCATGCCGGCCCATATTGTATTAAAATATTTTTTCTCCTCTCCAATGGAACTTCTAGAAGTCGACTCCTCTCTCTGAAGTCGTCTATTCTCTACCTTACAAAGGTATCTTTCTTCGTAATTTTTTATATACTTTCATAGCTTATTATATTTAGACTAGTATACGGTAGAATAATTAGATTTATAAATTAGTCTCTATATTTACATTTTAAGACTAGAATTCTTTTAGCCGTAAGTATTTTTCTTCCGTAAAACGGTTTGGCCCTGATTTTTCAAATAGCCATAACTTTTTACTCATTCATCCAAATTAGATGAAACCAGCGTCTATAGATTCGACTCTGTTTCAACTATCTAGTGAACCTGTCGCATCAACTTTTTGAAATTTTCAAATTTCGAAATTTGTTCAGATTCATATTCAAACTTCTTTTGATCATAACTTGAGTTTTGTAAGTCCGATTTGGTTGATTCTTTTTGCAAATCAAAGCACTTGGCCTAAACTTTCTGATAAGACCAAATCCACTCAATTTTGGTACTATTAGAAATTGTTTTCCGTTGCAAGAGTTAATTGCTTGTTTTTGAAGTTTTCCGAGATCTTTTCTTTGAATTTTATGCTTGAGTGCTTATGTATGCAATTGCTTGCTCTCGATATATTGAACGGAGTGTGACAAGTAGAACTATCAGGAATTATGAGTGCGAATAATCTTCTTCAACAGTACGAGGCAAGTTCACACTTTGATCATATCCCTTTACAACCCAGTTTTTATGCATTAGTCGCAACCCTCAAACATTGCATGAGTAGGTTTATAACATGTGGGTATTGGGAAATAGTTGATGAGGTAGGAACCTATTGTCTTATATTCAAACCCTTGGGTGTTACTACGTTATGCTTATACTGCTATGCTATGCTCGTAGACGTGGTTTGGTTTTGAGAGAATTCATGAAAGATGTGAAGGTTATTGTTAATTAAGGGTTTAACTTAAGGTGGCTACTTTAATACACATTTGGGTGGATTGGTTGGGGCACCCTGGAGCACCTAGTGGTTTGCCCGGGCACCTGGAGAACCCAGTGTTTGCCCAAGGGGATCCCGGAGTACCCGTGTGATGATCCTATGGAATGCCACCCAGGCTCAAAGGGATCATAAGATTATTCATGCTAGAAACTTCCGTGTGCAGCCACAAGGCATTATGGGCTCTGGCATAGTTTGAGTAAGTTGCGTGAGCTCTCGAAGAGGTAGGCTAGCATATGTAGGGGATGTAGGTGGTACTGTCTACCCAGAGTAAAGAGTTAATGTTTCTGAAAGACTGTGTCTCGGTGATCCATTTCTCAAACATCATGAAGTGCGAGAAATCCAACGGAGGAGATCGAGTCTTGTGGGGAAAAGTGCACAAACCTCTGCAGAGTGTATAAACTAATCATGATTAGCCGTGTCCCCGGTTATGGACATCTTGAGTATCTGGTTCTTGAATTATTGATTTGATCTCATCACGTTACTTAATGAATTTATTGGGTTAATGATGATACTTTTAATTGGGATTGGTTTGGGGTTACCTTCTCAATGTTTTCAACAAACCTTGGAGTTAAATAAATATATTCCTTTGTTGTAGGAAAAAAATGGCTTTATGCAAAAATTAAACTTAGAGCCTCCACCAGCCAAATATGCATGTAGTGATAGCTATTATTCATCATTATCCTATGGTGTGAATTTGCCAGTACAGTCAATGTACTGACCTACATGGCTGAAACATCAAGATTCTTATGACGAGTAAGTGATACATTAGGGTTACGATTTCTACACTCAACTTTGCCATTGGTGTTGATGGGAATCCACAACCTTGTTGTTTCTTCCGCTTAATGGATTGAGGTAGTAGTATTTGTGTTACTTTTTACATGTGATTTACCTCTGTTATAAATCCTTGAGTACTGTGTGTGTCAGCATACTGATCCAGGGATGACACTTAAGCACACAGACTTCAGTCCATTCAGGTCGGGTGGCTACAAGATGGTATCAGAGCACATGCTGACTGTAGGACGTGACCCTAGAGACTGGCAAGCCCATAGGAAAGATTTTCTCTAAAAACTTTATTTTTCAAAAAGATCTTTTACCTCTCTTCTTTTCTGAGATTTATCAAATATTCCCTTTTAGTTAGACCATACCCCTTTCCTCTTTTGACCACACGAAGATATAACTATTGAGATCACTCCAAGAAGTACAAGATATCAGACAACTAGACCACTTTGGAATAAAGAGGATTTTTATCATGCATTACAATGATGGAAACTACAACGGTTGAAGATTCGGAAGACTAGGAGAATTTGAAGGCTTTGTAGAATTTCCAGATTAGTATGACCTAGGAAGGCTACCTAATAGAACTTGCCAGACTATTGAAGCTGTCAATACTCGAGAATCTGTGTGTCGGAGAAAGACCGGAACATGGAGCGTTAAAACTTGAAGTTTTTGTAAAGAAAAACCCCAAGACATTAGATATCAACTATGGAATGATAGCTCATGGCAATGACAAGGACAGAAACAAGGTTATTCATGATGTTATCGCCCGCTTATGCTATTGTCACCGTACTGAGTTGAGCATGCATTTACTTCGGAAGGATTGGATGACAACATGGCTAATGGAGCACCTATTAGCAAAAGATGAAGTTTTAGCTTTAGCTGGTGTATCACCAGGATCTGTAGTACTACATCAAGAAGAAGGGTAGATCTTTAGGAATTCGTATTTGACAAGGAACTATTTCGTGAAGAACTCAGGACCCAAAAATTGAAAGTAGCCAAGTTGGAGGAGCAAAACCTCGATATACCGGAGACCTATCAGGAACTGAAGGACAGTAGGTCCATGGTTCATGCCAAGGATGCTGAAACCCAGAAGTTTGGAATGCAACTCCAGAATATTAGAGGACGTCATGACAGACTTCGCGTCAACAGAGATGATCTGGCAAAAGAACTTGAGAAGGACAAGCACGATCGGAAGAAGCCATCGGAGACATGAACAAGAAGAGTTTGGTGACTTTGAAGATTTATTGACCTTTAGAAGACCAAACCCCTATTATATACTTATGTTAGATGCGACGATTGTGAGCTATCATTTGTTTGATGTTTTTTCGACAGCCACAAAATAAAATATGTCTCCTCAAAGCTATTGTTTGTGCTGCGTGTATCCCTCTCTATCTCTCTTATCTCACCGCAAAACCCTTGGAACCAATAGAGGATGAATGGAGATGAACTCACATTTCCGGGACCAATAAGTCAATTGGAGATGGACCGATGGATTCAAAACATGGAAGGTCACATGAAGAATGAAACTATAGCCGGAAAGGATATGGCCCAACATGCTTGTCGGTGTCAAAACCGGCGGATCTCGGGTAGGGGGTCCCGAACTGTGCGTCTAGGCGGATGGAAACAGGAGACAAGGGACACGATGTTTTTACCCAGGTTCGGGCCCTCTCGATGGAGGTAAAACCCTACTCCTGCTTGATTAATATTGATGATATGGGTAGTACAAGAGTAGATCTACCACGAGATCAGAGAGGCTAAACCCTAGAAGCTAGCCTATGGTATGATTGTTGTTCGTCCTACGGACTAAAACTCTCCGGTTTATATAGACACCGGAGAGGGCTAGGGTTACACAGAGTCGGTTACAATGGGAGGAGATCTTCATATCGTATCGCCAAGCTTGCCTTCCATGCCAAGGAAAGTCCCATTCGGACACGGGACGGAGTCTTCAATCTTGTATCTTCATAGTCCGGGAGTCCGGCCAAAGGTCATAGTCCGTCCATCCGGACACCCCCTAATCCAGGACTCCCTTAGTAGCCCCTGAACCAGGCTTCAATGACGACGAGTCCGGCGCGCAAGTTGTCTTCGGCATTGCAAGGCGGGTTCTTCTTCAAATTCCCTGTACCCGTCGAATAGTGTCCGGCTTCTAGTGCGTGTTGCCCTCCTCGGCTTCTGTGCCCTATAATGACCATCTTCCACATGTCAAATAAATGCGAAAAGCTAGGGCATTTTTTCATTTACCCCCCCCGGTTGCGTTAATGAACCGCCCATAAAAGAGACGGGGATTTAGATCCAATTCACACCATCTTCCCTCCGCGAGCCTTCATCAGAGTGCCTTCGACAGAGATCCATTCCATCATGGCCGGTCAGTGCAGCTCCTCCTCTCGCCTCTCCAGCCCTCGGCCCGGAGATTGGGGGTGGTGTTCCGTCCCGCATAGCGAGCTAGTAGTGCTTCAGTCCAAGGGGCTTCTCCCCCCCAGCATATATGGTCCCAGTTCAAGCCGGGATTGCTACCTATAGCGGCGGAGAGCAGGCGGAGAGCGTCCCCAATCCCTCTCAAGGAGAACGGGTATGCCTAGTCCCTTATTTGATGAGAGGACTCGTATTTCCAATTCATCCGTTTCTCCGAGGGTTGCTGGAGTTCTACGGCCTCCAGCTACACAACTTCACGCCCGCCTCCATTCTGCACATTGCGGGCTTCGTGGCCCTCTGCGAGCTGTTCTTGGGCATTGAGGCCCATTTCACGCTGTGGAAGAGGTTGTTTTGCCTCGTGCCCCATTCTCAGGAGGGGTCTATTTATCAAGTGGGCGGAGCCGAACTATGGAGCATCGCCGGGACCGGATATCTATCCGGTACTCCAAAGAGGACGTTTGAGGACTGGTCCTCAGAGTGGTTCTATATAGATGACGTCCCCCTGCCGGACCCTGTACGGATCGGCCTCCCTGAGTTCAATAATGCTCCGTTGAAGAAGCGCCTGAGCTGGCGCCCGCGGAACCCTCAGAGGGAGACTGACAGGGACGTCCTTTACCTGATGAGCCGGATAAGGTTGTTGGCTCATTCCGGACTGACCATGATCAAGGTCATGGCCATATGCATTACGCGAGGGGTGCAGACGCTTTAGTACAGAGGCCACCCCATGTGGGATTTCAACGGGGAGGACGACGCCACCCGGTGCGGTCATAAGGGGCCAGATTCGGCTGCCACTTTAACGAGAATCTTATCCGCTTTGTACAAGGGAGAAGAAGAGGAATTACTCCGTGCCAACCTGGAGGGTGGATTCTCCATGTACAATCCTCCCAGTTGGGTGAGCGAACATTTTCACCTGCCGACCTGCTTTCGAAATTCCCATAGTCGAGTACTTAGTCTAACAATGTTAACGTAGGAGCTGTGCCAGACTATGAAGGAGATAAACAGTCCTCCTCCACAACCCGAGGACCCAGAACGGTCCCTCGATCCGGACTCCCAAGAGGATCCGAACTTATGCGTCGAGTTAATTGACGGGGTGTTTCATCAATTGAGTAGGGATAACACCCTAGTGGCCATTATGGCCGACTATCCCGGACTGCTTCCAGCCTCAAAGGTAACCGAGATCAAAGTCCCAGTATTTTCAAGGAGATCCATCCATGCTTTATCTTGAATGCCGTGAACTAATAGTGTTTCGTTTCGCAGGATAAATCCTTGGGGCGGAAGGATGAGCCCGTGGTGGGCAGCCAACAAGGGCCGCTGAAGCCAGGCGGGTCAAAAGAAGTGTGGACCAGATCGAGATTCCGGCGCAACGGTACGGCGTGCAAATTTAACGCCTAGGGTTTATGCCCTTGAGTCTTACTAACGCTCATGATTTTCTTAGAAAGAAGAGAGCCCGCCAGACTATATCCGCCGGCCAAGGTTCAAGGCCGGGTCCAGAAGCGGTGACGTGCACGGGGTGCACCTCGGGCGTTCCTCCAACAGAGGACGCAGACGGGCTATCTGCCACCAATTCAGAGGTGGAGAGTGCCCTGAACCACAGGCGTCGCCGGACTATTCTTCGTGACGCATGTTTTTCCCCAGAGGCGTTGGACGCCTTTAATACAGGAGATGCGTATCTCCGTGCCGCTCAAAATGGTCTAGCCAGAGCCACAGAGCAGTATGTAAAAGACATACAGGTGAGTAAAATTGAAGGTTATATATGTCAGTAGCCCCCGAGACTTGAAACAGTGAAGATAATTGTTTTAAGTATCATGTGCTATGCAGTGTCTTACAAAGAAGAATACGCAACTGTCCCAGGAGCTTGAAGAGTGCAAGGCCCAACTCGAGGCCGCACTGGCCACTTCAGAAAATGCCAAGGAGACGCCCTCAGGTAATATATGCTTCGAAAGATAATTCCGTTGTGAAGTGCAGCAGGTGTGCAACTCTGACTATAATAGTGCAGATGGGGCCGGAGTAAATCCGGACAAGCAACAACTCCTACGCCAACTAAAGGCTGGCGAGAGCGTGCTGATGAGGGTGAGGCAAGAGAAGAACAAACTTCAAGACGCCAATACCCAGGTGGGCGAGGAACTAAAGGATGTTCGTATTCAGCTGTCTGCTTCCGTAAAGGAGAATCGGCGACTCCGACGCGACATATTTAGTAAGTGCTTGAACGAATCTTCGAAAAAAGAATTCGGCGAGGAAGTCGATTAACAAAGCTATGTTTGTAGGTCTGCTGACAGGTCGTCCTGCGGAGGAAATGCCCGGTTCAACAGGAGACATTCTTCCCGAGCTGTTGCAACTGCACGAACGAGTTTGGCAGGCAATGCAGAGCGTCATTCAGGCTATGTGGCCATACCTCTCCATGCCCGAAGGCCTTGGGGAGGTTACAAAGAAGCTGGAGGGAGTGCGGCAGCGCTTCCGGTTGTGGAAGATATCGGCCTGCTGTCAAGGTGCCAGGGAGGCCTGGGCCATGGTGAAGACTCGGTACACGAAGGCTTACCCAAACCACATGTCCGAGGTCGTCCCTATTGGTCCTGACGGAAAGGAGATCCTTGTCAGCTTAGTATATGTCCAGGTAGAGCTGGCTGCAAAGTATTCCCAATAGGACTGTAAATTAGACCGCCTGTTGGATGGTATTGAAGAAGAATATACCGAGTCGGATTGACTCTGTAATTTAAAATGACATGAAAAATGCCTTCTAGCCGGATTGTAGATCGTTTGTCATTGCGGACCTTTTCGCTTCGACCTCTGGACCCTATAGTCCGGAGTGTGTCCGAATACCCTCTCGATTATGTAAGAACCGGGGCATGCATGGAGACAAGGCGTAGGGGTCATAATTGCTTTAGCAGACAAGTGCCCAACTAGTTATGTTATATTACATGGTTAGTAAGAAACATCTTCCAGGGAGAATAGTTCCGTTAGGGGTTCCTTTCCCTGGGAGGCATGCCCTAAAGTGCATGTCCGAACTGCTAAAAAGAGCAGAAAAGCATCTGGGGGCAGATAAATAAACACGAAAGATCATCTTTTAGTTCACCGACCGAATATTCCCTTAAGAACGCTAGCTTTCGACTTCACCCAGTCTGAGGTACACATCCGGCTGACCCGGCAGTAACAATCACAGAGGTGCTCCCTTTACCTCCTAGCCGAACGAACGGGAATGTAGGGGTAAGCACAGGAGCCAGGCAACCCAGCTTGGCCAAAACTTAAGTCATATCGATGCATATAATGGTGTATAAAAGGTTCATGCAGAAGTGTCACACATGTTTTGGGCATGAGGCCCGTTTTATATAAACTTCTGATAAAGAAGCCCCCAGGTATGATGACCGCGGGTGGCGCGTCAAGTATGTGCGAACAATGCACATGCAAGCCCCTAAGGGCCTGGGAGAAAAAATGTAGGGAGAGGGAGCGAAATCCCGGACAGCTAATGTGAAAAAATAAAAATAAAAATAAAAAGGGGACGGAGGAAGGAGACGAACACGGAGTCCGGCGCTAGGCGTAGAATCTTCGTAGGCGTGCTACGTTCCATGGGTTCGTCTCGAGTCGGTTGTCCGATGCGTTTTGCAGACGGTACGCTCCACCAGTCAGTACTTGGTCGATTATGAAGGGACCCTCCCATTTGGGCTTTAGTTTGTCCTTTTTCTTGTCCGGTAGGCGTAGAACTAGTTCGCCAATGTTATAAGTTTTGGCCCGTACTTCTCTGCTTTGATATCTTCGAGCCTGTTGTTGATAGAATGCGGAACGAGCTTTTGCCACGTCGCGCTCCTCCTCCAATGCGTCCAAGCTGTCCTGTCGATCGAGCTCGGCTTCTCTTTCTTCGTACATGCACACTCGAGGTGAGTCATGAATTATGTCGCAGGGCAGTACTGCCTTTGCGCTGTATACCATAAAAAATCCGGTAGTGCGATTCGGCATGGTCCGCAACCCCCAGAGTACGGAGTCAAGCTCCTCTACCCAGTGCGTATTAGATTCCTTGAGGGATCGCACTAGTCTTGGTTTGATGCCGCTCAAAATGAGACCGTTGGCTCGCTCGACTTGACCATTGGTTTGAGGGTGATAGACTGAAGCATAGTCGAGCTTAATGCCCATGTTTTTGCACCAGACTTTAACTTCATCAGCCGTGAAGTTCGTGCCATTGTCAGTTATGATGCTGTGGGGGATGCCGTAACGGTGTACGACCCCGGATATGAAGTCTATCACCGATCCGAATTCGGCCGTCTTTACAGGCTTGGCCTCTATCCATTTGGTGAATTTGTCCACCATGACCAGTAGATATTTTTGCTTGTGGGTTCCTCCTTTAAGGGGTCCAACCATCTCAAGCTCCCAGACCGCAAAAGGCCAGGTAATGGGTATAGTTTGTAGGGCGGTAGGCGGCATGTGGCTTTGGTTGGCGAATAACTGGCAACCGACGCATCGCTGCACTAAGTCCTGAGCGTCTGCCCGAGCCGTTGGCCAATAAAATCCGGTACGGAAGGCCTTGCTTACAAGGGCCTGGGCTGCGGCGTGGTGCCCGCCAAGTCCGGCATGAATTTCAGCCAGAAGGTCTCGCCCTTCCTCTTCGGAGATACACCTTTGAAGGACTCCGGTTGTGCTTTTCTTATAAAGCTCTCCCTCGTGGACTTTGTAGGCTTTAGATCGCCGCACTATGCAGCGGGCCTCGTTTTGGTCCTCGGGAAGTTCCTGCCTAGTTAGGTAGGCTAGGAATGGTTCTGTCCACGGGGCAATGACTGCCATTATTGTGTGGGCTGACGGTGTTGTTTCGTTGGCGGAGCCACCAACTGTGTCAGAGTGTTCGGTGAGGGGCAGTGCGGTTGTGTCCGGGCTATTGTTTCCGGACTCTCCCTCCCATGATACGGATGGCTTGAACAGCCTCTCTAGGAAGATGTTGGGAGGGACGGCATCGCGCTTGGCGCCGATGCGTGCCAACACGTCTGCTGCCTGGTTATTCTCCTGGGCTATGTGATGAAATTCGAGCCCCTCAAACCGAGCTGACATCTTTAAGACGGCGTTGCAGTAAGCTGCCATTTTCGGATCCTTGGCGTCAAAGTCTCCATTTATTTGGGATATCGCGAGGTTTGAATCCCCGCGGACCTCTAGGCGCTGAATGCCCATGGAGACTGCCATCCGGAGACCATGTAGAAGGGCCTCGTATTCGGCTGCGTTGTTGGAATCCGTGTACATTATCTGAAGTATGTATTGGACTGTATCTCCAGTTGGGGACGTCAGAACGACGCCAGCCCCCAGGCCAGCCAACATTTTGGAGCCGTCGAAGTGCATGATCTAGTTGGAGTATGCGCCGTACTCTTTAGGGAGCTCGGCTTCAGTCCATTCGGCGATGAAGTCGGCCAAAACCTGCGACTTAATAGCTCGCCTTGGCTTGTAAGTTATGTCGAACGGGAGGAGCTCAATGGCCCATTTGGCAATCCGGCCCGTTGCGTTGCGGTTGTTTATAATATCATTAAGAGGTACTTCGGATGCCACTGTTATTGAACACTCTTGAAAATAGTGTCGCAGCTTCCGGGATGCCATGAACACCGCGTATGCTATCTTTTGATAATGCGGGTACCGTGACTTGCATGGAGTTAGGACAGTGGACACGTAGTAAACTGGTTTTTGGAGAGGGAACTTGTGTCCGTCCGTTTCTCGTTCGACAACGAGCACCGCGCTTACAACTTGATGGGTTGCCGCGATGTATAATAGCATTGGTTCGCCCGTGTTGGGCGCGGCCAGGACCGGATTTGTTGCCAGTATGGCTTTTATTTCTTCGAGTCCGGCCGTGGCGGCATCCGTCCACTCGAAGTGTTCGGTGCGCCGCAGGAGGCGATAGAGGGGTAATGCCTTTTCTCCTAAGCGGGAGATAAAGCGGCTTAGAGCCGCCATGCATCCTGTCAATTTTTGTATTTGTTTGAGGTCTTTTGGGGTATCCAATTGTGACAGAGCTCGGATCTTGGCTGGGTTTGCTTCAATTCCTCTACCGGATACGATGAAGCCCAAGAGCTTTCCGGCTGGTACGCCGAAAACGCATTTTTCCGGGTTGAGCTTAATGTCATATGTTCGGAGATTGTCGAACGTGAGCCTCAAGTCGTCTACTAGAGTATCGACGTGTTTGGTTTTGACGACCACGTCATCTACGTATGCTTCAACTGTTTTGCCGATCTGGTTGGCCAGACATGTCTGAATCATGCGCTGATATGTTGCGCCGGCGTTTTTGAGCCCGAAGGGCATCGTGTTGAAGCAGAATGGGCCGTATGGGGTGATGAATGCCGTTGCGGCTTGGTCTGACTCTGCCATCTTGATTTGGTGGTAGCCAGAGTATGCATCGAGGAAACACAATGAGTCGTGTCCTGCGGTGGCGTCGATGATTTGATCAATTCGGGGGAGCGGGAAAGGATCCTTTGGGCAGGCCTTATTTAGGTCTTTGAAATCGACACATAGGCGCCAGGATTTGTCCTTCTTTGGTACCATCACCAGGTTTGCTAGCCAGTCCGGATGTTTTATATCTCTGATGAATCCGGCTTCCAGTAGTTTTGCTAGCTCTTCTCCCATGGCTTGTCTCTTGGGTTCGGAGAAACGCCGCAGAGTCTGCTTAACGGGCTTAAACCCTTTTAGGATGTTCAGGCTGTGCTCAGCCAGCCTGCGTGGGATTCCTGGCATGTCTGAAGGGTGCCAGGCAAAAATGTCCCAATTTTCTCGCAGGAATTCTCTGAGTGCGGCATCTACATCGGGTTTTAGTTGTGCCCCGATGGAGGCCGTTTTTGTGGGGTCCGTTGGATGGACTTGGAATTTGACTATTTCGTCCGCTGGTTTGAAAGAGGTGGACTTGGATCTCTTATCTAGTATCACATCGTCCCTGTCCACCGTGGAGCGCAACGCAGTTAGTTCCTCGGCCGCTAGGGCTTCGGATAATGCCTCCAGGGCCAGTGCGGCTGTCTTGTTTTCGGCGCGGAGCGCTGTGTCCGGATCACTTGCAAGAGTGATGATTCCGTTGGGTCCGGGCATTTTGAGCTTCATGTACCCATAATGGGGTATGGCTTGAAAAATTGTAAATGCTTCTCGCCCTAGCAGAGCGTGGTATCCGCTGCTGAACGGGGCCACTTGAAATGTGACCTCCTCGGATCTGTAATTATCCGGCGTGCCGAACACCACATCCAGTGTGATTTTCCCTGAACAGCACGCTTCCCAGCTTGGTATTATTCCTCTGAAGGTTGTGTTGCTTCGCTCAATGCGGCTCCAGTCTATTTCCATTTTTCGCAGGGTTTCCTCGTAGATGAGGTTAAGTCCGCTGCCGCCGTCCATGAGTACCTTTGTAAGTCGGAAGCCGTCCACTATCGGACTGAGGACCAATGCGGCTGGTGCTCGGGCTGTCCGGAATTTAGGTTCGTCACTGGCATTAAAAGTAATAGCCGTGTCACTCCATGGGTTTATTGTTGCTACTTGGTAGACTTCGGTAAGGTTGCGGAGGGTTCGTTTCCTTGCATTGTTTGATGCGAAGGTCTCGAAGACTGTCGACACCGTACTGGCATTTCTGGGGTGGTGTTCTTCGGATTCTGGAGTTAGAAGCTCCTCGCCACTTCTGGCCACCTGCCGGAGTATCCAACATGCTCTAAGGCTGTGAGTTGGTGTGACTTCCCCTGAACTATGAATTTTACAGGGTCCATTGAGCCATCCCTCCAGTACGGTCCCATACCCTATAGAGGGTTTTTGTTTTTTGATGTTTGGCTCAGGTGCCTGGCGATAATGCGCCCTTTTGTTTCGGACTCGTGTTGTATTCAGGGCCGGATTGTCCCAGAATTTATCTTTGGTTTTCCGAACACTTTCTGTCGCACAGTACTTTCGTACTATGGATGTCAAGTCGGCGAAGCGTGTAATTTCGCGGCGACTTATGGCGTTGAGGATTCCGATGTCCGTGCAGTTGTTACAGAAGAATGAAATTGCTTCTTCCTCACGGCAGTCCTTTATCCTGTTCATAACCAGGAGGAATCTGGCCCAATAGTGGTGTACTGTTTCCCCGGGCACTTGCCGTATTTGGGATAAATCCCTTATAGTTGGGTGGGCGGGTGGATTTAAATCCGGAACCTTGCCCGATAAAAGATTCAGGGGCCAAGAAGTTTCCGAATTCGGAAGCTTGCTTTCTTGGACATTATTCAATGAATCAGGCCTGCTGCCTGACTTTAGGTTCAGGACTTGGGCAACATCCTCCCCTCCGCGGGTATCCGGCTTGGAGGGGTCGGGAATCCGGACACATCTGGTCCTTAGAGCGGGCGAAGATGCGCCGCATTGTTCTTCCACCACTTCAACGTGGTGGGTGACCTGGGGAGAGTCGATCTCTCTCTGATCGGGTTTAAGCCCAATCTGGCCGTAATCTGTAGCGACTCCCAGGGCGGCAATGCGATCCAGGAGCTCATTCAGGGAAGAGAGCTCCGTCGGATCTAACTGCTCGGCGAGTTCCGAGCTGATGTGAAGATTGCTTTCGATGGCCCGAGAGGTCATCGTCGGCGCGGCGGCCGAACAGGCGGTCATCAAAAACCTGCCTAGCCGGAGAGTTTGGCCGACAGCCAAAGCTCCTTTAGCAACAGCGCCGTCTTTAAAGACGGGGTGCGGCATCCTTCCTGACGGTGACGACACAGAGGAACTCTCAATGAAAGCACCAATGTCGGTGTCAAAACCGGCGGATCTCGGGTAGGGGGTCCCGAACTGTGCGTCTAGGCGGATGGTAACAGGAGACAAGGGACACGATGTTTTTACCCAGGTTCGAGCCCTCTCGATGGAGGTAAAACCCTACTCCTGCTTGATTAATATTGATGATATGGGTAGTACAAGAGTAGATCTACCACGAGATCAGAGAGGCTAAACCCTAGAAGCTAGCCTATGGTATGATTGTTGTTTGTCCTACGGACTAAAACTCTCCGGTTTATATAGACACCGGAGAGGGCTAGGGTTACACAGAGTCGGTTACAATGGGAGGAGATCTTCATATCGTATCGCCAAGCTTGCCTTCCACGCCAAGGAAAGTCCCATCTGGACACGGGACGGAGTCTTCAATCTTGTATCTTCATAGTCCTGGAGTCCGGCCAAAGGTCATAGTCCAGCCATCCAGACACCCCCTAATCCAGGACTCCCTCAATGCTCTTCAGTGCTTTGAAAGAGGTGCTGCTACTAGGTGGAGGATGTACAAAAACATCAATGGATGGCAAGGAGTAACCACTTGGAAGGAATTTAAGTTCACTTTGCTAAATTCTCGTCTTATGTCCCCGAATTTGAAGCCTTATGGAAATGATACGAAGAAACTCTATGCATGCAAGCTTTGTGGAGAAATAGGACACAACCGTAAAGAACACAAGGACGAATGCCCTAATTGTGAAGGACGTCACCCAGCTGAAGAATGCCCAACTAGGTAGGTTACTTGTTTCTTGTGTGAAGGGACTACCCACTACTCTGCTTAGTGTCACATTACCCCATGGTACAAAGAACCATCCAGCAGAAGAAGGAAACAATGAAAGGAGCCCTCATGGAAATTTTAGAAGAACATGTGATGAAGGAAGAGGTGGAGGACACACCCGAAGAAGGCCCAATTAAACCCTGCACCAAGTCATGTTATTCATGTGGAGCAGAAGGACACATCTCCCAAAATTGTCAGAATGGGTGAGGGAGTCCTGGATTAGGGGGTATCCGGACAGCCGGACTATATACATCGTCCGGACTATTGAAGCATGAAGATACAAGACTCAAGACTTCGGCCCATGTCCAGATGGGACTCTCCTTTGCGTGGAAGACAAGCTTGGCAATCCGGATATTATATTTCCTTCCTTGTAACCGACTCCATGTAAACCCTAGCCCTCTCCGGTGTCTATATAAACCGGAGAGGATGGTCCTTAGAAGGCCGATCACAATTACAATCATACCATCATAGGCTGGCTCTTAGGGTTTAGCCTCTACGATCTCGTGGTAGATCCACTCTTGTACTACTCATATCTTCAATATTAATCAAGTAGGAAGCAGGGTTTTACCTCCATCGAGAGGGCCCGAACCTGGGTAAACATTGTGTCCCTTGCTTCCTGTTACCATCAGCCTAAGACGCACAGATCGGGACCCCCTACCCGAGATCCGCTGGTTTTGACACCGACATTGGTGCTTTCATTGAGAGTTCCTCTGTGTCGTCGCTTTGAGGCTTGATGGCGTCTTCAATCGCCAACAACACCGTCCAGGGCGAGACTTTCCTCCCGGGACAGATATTTGTGTTCAGTGGCTTCACAATGCGGGCCAATTCGCTTGGCCATCTGGAGCAGATTGACAGCTACGCCCCTGGCCACCAGGTCAGGTTCGGAAACTTGAACTACACGGCGGATATTCGTGGAGACTTGACCTTCGACGGATTCGGGTGCGTGCCAGGAGCGCCGGACAGTCACGACGAGCACGGCCTAGACCTGCTGCCGGATAATGTTTGGGATATCATCCCTGAAGTAGCCCCGGATCTAAATTCGGAGCAGGTCGCGTTGCCCAAGGACGGAGGGGTGGACCCCGCCCCGCAGGCCGCACACTCATCGGCGTTGGAGCCGAACACAGGTCTCACCTCTGTGGAGGCCTGTAACCTCGGGCCCCCGGACTCGTATTCGGTTGTTGGTTCTGGTCCGCATACCCTCGAGCCAGCCAAGCCAGGTTGGGCTCCGGCAATGGAGTTTACTGCTGCGGACATCTTTCAGCACTCGCCCTTTGCGACATGCTGAACTCATTAAAGTCTCTCTCTTTGTCAGGAGGCTCTGGACCAAACTATGTCCGGCTTGAGTGGGAAGCAGGCGACGAAGGAATTCGCTGCCCACCCACCACCCACTTCATTGCCACGGTCGATGATTTAACCGACGTGCTTGACTTTGACTCCGAAGACATCGACGGTATGGACGACAATGCAGGAGAAACATAGGCGCCACCGCCCACAGGGCGGTGGACAACCACCTCTTCATACGATATATATGGTGGACACTCTGAAAGAAACAAATGGCGATGAGGCAATGGAGGATAACCCCTCCAAGAAGAAAGCAAAACATGGGCGTCGCCAGCGCCGCTCCAAGCCCCGCCAAGGCAATACCGACACCAGAGACGAAAACAATCCGGACGGTGCTGAAGATGAATACAACCCCGATCAGCCCGCTTTCGAGTAGGCCGAGCTAGAAGATGGGCAGGACAGCCCAGATGAACAGGCACGGACGGGTATCCGGAGGAGGACAACTACATGCCCCCCTCCGAAGTCGAGATTAGCCTCGGCGACGACGAGTTCGGCGTGCCTGAGGACCCCGTGGAGCAGGAGCGCTTCAAGCGCCGACTTATTGCCACCGCGAGGAGCCTGAAGAAGAAGCAGCAGCAGCTTCAAGCTGATCAAGACCTGCTCACAGACAGATGGACAGAAGTCCTGGCAGCCGAGGAATATGGACTCGAGCGCCACATGGCTGACCGGCCGCCTCGAGGTCGGGATAAAACGGCATATCAGCCCGAATACCAGCCTGCACCCCCACACCAGTTTACTACGACCCGGGGCAATACTCAGGGCCTGCGTGATAGATTGGATAACATTGCAGGACAACCAAGATCGATCTACGGATCACAGGGGCGCGCCGCAGCACATGACGATGACTGTCGTACCGGATACACTAACAGTAAATCCGGCCAGCCCGAACACAACCAGCCTGATTTGGCAGGACTGCATCGTGACATAGCCCAACACAGAGGCGCCGCACACCCCCTCTGCTTCACTGATGAAGTGATGGATCATGAATTCCAAGAAGGGCTCAAACCCATAAACATCGAACCATATGATGGCACAACAGACCCCGCGGTATGGATTAAAGACTTCCTTCTCCACATCCACATGGCCCGCGGGGATGATCTACACGCCATCAAGTATCTTCCCCTTAAGCTCAAAGGACCCGCCCGGCACTGGCTTAACAGCCTGCCCGCAAATTCCATTGGCAGTTGGGAAAACTTAGAAGATGCATTCCTTGACAACTTCCAAGGCACATATGTGCGACCTCCGGACGCCGATGACCTGAGCCACATCACTCAATAGCCCGGAGAATCAACCAGGAAATTCTGGACTCGGTTCCTAACTAAAAAGAACCAAATAGTTGATTGTCCGGACGCCAAAGCCCTGGCGGCCTTCAAGCATAATATCCGCGACGAGTGGCTCGCCCGACACCTCGGCCAGGAGAAACCCAAGTCCATGGCAGCTCTCACGACACTAATGACCCGCTTTTGCGCGGGCGAGGACAGCTGGTTGGCTCGCAGCAGCACTATGCCACATTCTGGCACGTCAGATGTCCATGACAATAATGGCAAGCTACAGCGCAACAGACACAAGCGGCAGAATAACAGCGACAACACGAAGACACGACAGTCAATGCCGGATTCAGCAGATCCAAATCCGGTCAGTGGAAGAAACCATTCAAAAGAAACAATCAGGGACCGTCCAGTCTAGACCATATACTGGAGCGCTCGTGCCAAATTCATGGCACCCCGGACAAGCCAGCCAACCACACCAATAGAGACTGCTGGTTATTTAAACAGGCCGGCAAAATAAACACCAAAAACAAGGACAAAGGGCTGCACAGCGACGATGACGATGAGCCCCGGTGTCCGAACATGGGGGGACAAAAGAAATTTCCCCCAGGTGAAAACGGTCAACATGATCTACGCCACTCACATCCCCAAGCGGGAAAGGAAGCGAGCACTACGGGACGTCTACGCGATGGAGCCAGTCGTCCCCAAATTGAACCCATGGTCAGTTTGCCCGATCACCTTTGATCGTAGGGATCATCCTACTAGCATCCGTCACGGCGACTCCGCCGCATTGGTTCTAGACCCAATCATAGACGGATTTCACCTCATAATAGTCCTTATGGACGGAGGCAGTATCCTGAACCTGCTTTATCAGGACACAGTGTGCAAAATGGGCATCGACCCTTCAAGGATTAAGCCTACCAAAACCACCTTTAAAGGTGTAATTCCTAGAGTAGAGGCCCGCTGTATGGTCTCTATAACATTGGAAGTGGTCTTCGGATCTCCGGATAACTTCCTAAGCGAGGAGTTAATCTTCGATATCGTCCCTTTCCGCAGTGGTTACCACACACTGCTCGGACGAACCGCATTCGCTAGATTCAATGCGGTACCACACTATGCATAACTCAAGCTCAAGATGCCAGGCCCGCACGGGGTCATAACAGTCAACGGAAACATGGACCACTCTCTCCATACAGAAGAGCATACTGCAGCCCTTGCGGCAGAAGTACAATGCGGCCTCCTCCGGCAAACCACCAATCCGGCGACGACAACCTCAAGCACTGTCAAGCGAGTTCGGAGCACCCTGCAACAGGATCACCAGGCACGCCAAGAGTGCGACTAGCAGTCCGACCTCCGCTCAAATCCCATCAAAGCAGCATTCGCACCATGCGTACACAATTACACACTCAAAATACCATGGGCACAGGCGGGGGCGAAGCAGTGGCTCAGTCAATAGCACGGTATCACCGCCTCATACCTTCATAACCTTTCCTTTCACCTTTCAGGACATTGCTTTAGTGTAGCCTCTTCAGAAGAGCCGGATCGACGGACTTCCATAGGAGAGAAACCCAAGGAGGCAACAGGCTTTACGCACAGAAGGAAATACCCAGGTGGAATCTATTTACGATCGTTATACCTACTTTATCTATCTGTACGTAGCCTGCCCCCGGATAGGGTATGTCAAATAACCCTATTTATCTCCGCTTAATGCATTCATTGTAAACATACACTTAAACGTATTATTCATCAATGGGAGATCATATATAGCATCAGCTTATTATTCTTATTTGAGCATTTTTTTTCATACAAATGTCTATTTGATATTGCATCCGTACACCTTGGTATGTTCAGTTTGCCAGGGGCTTCTTATGGCGCCCCATAATACGGCAAGACAAGTCCGAACACTTTCAACTGTGCGGCACCCCGAACTTATAGCATTATATGCATCAGCTCTGAATCATGTCTTGGGTCTACATTTGGGATAGCCCGACTCCCTTGTTTTGGTGCCTTACGTTCCGTTATATCGGCTAAGGTAGCGCAGGGAGAACTACTGCGATTGTGTCCCGGTTCTTCCGGATAAGCACCTCAGTAGAGAAAGCCGAAAACTGACCGGCATGATGTGGTGAGAGCTGGTCGCTGTTCGAGAGGTCTTAAAAGCCTTAAAGATTTTTCCGCTTTAGGCGATAGTTCAGCTTCGTCCGATCTAGGCGTATATAGCGCCCCAATTCGGCCTTCCGGATTCTAGGGGCTTCGCCGAAATTTAAAATTGTAGACTTCTATGGCTAAGTGAAGGTTATAAAGCCGCATAGTCCGATTGCCTTGTTCGCTGCATCGGACACCTCCTTAAGGGACCAAACATTTGGATAAAGAGTGTCCGGATTTTCCACGAACACCCCAGTACTAGTTGCATGGGGGCGAAAGCCGACGACTGGCCTACTTTTAGAATTTTATAAACAACCGCACATAAGGTAATATTTTAAATAACAAAAGCGCTGCATAGCGCAAGTAACTTCGTCCTTAAATTACAAACATGACATAAGTGAATTCATTCTAAAATTATGTCCTTGGTACATCATCGGCCACGAGGCGAGTGACCTTCATAACGCCATCATAATACTGAAGGAAATATGCCCTAGAGACAATAATAAAGTTATTATTTATTTCCTCATATCATGATAAATGTTTATTATTCATGCTAGAATTGTATTAACCGGAAACATGATACATGTGTGAATACATAGACAAACATATAGTCACTAGTATGCCTCTACTTGACTAGCTCATTAATCAAAGATGGTTATGTTTCCTAACCATAGACATGTGTTGTCATTTGATTAACGGGATCACATCATTAGGAGAATGATGTGATTGACATGTCCCATTCCGTTAGCTTAGCACTTGATCGTTTAGTATGTTGCTATTGCTTTCTTCATGACTTATACATGTTCCTGTAACTATGAGATTATGCGACTCCCGTTTACCGGAGGAACACTTTGGGTACAACCAAACGTCACAACGTAACTGGGTGATTATAAAGGAGTACTATAGGTGTCTACAAAGGTACATGTTGGGTTGGCGTATTTCGAGATTAGGTTTTGTCACTCCGATTGTCGGAGAGGTATCTCTGGGCCCTCTCGGTAATGCACATCACTATAAGCCTTGCAAGCAATGTAGCTAATGAGTTAGTTACGGAATGATGCATTACGTAACGAGTAAAGAGACCTGCCAGTAACGAGATTGAACTAGGTATTGGATACCGACGATCGAATCTCGGGCAAGTAACATACCAATGACAAAGGGAACAAAGTATGTTGTTATGCGGTTTGACCGATAAAGATCTTCGTAGAATATGTAGGAGCCAATATGGGCATCCAGGTTCCGCTATTGTTTATTGACCAAGAATAGTTCTAGGTCATGTCTACATAGTTCTCGAACCCGTAGGGTCCGCACGCTTAAGGTTTCGATGACAGTTATATTATGAGTTTATGAGTTTTGATGTACTGAAGGAGTTCGGAGTCCCGGATGAGATCGGGGACATGACGAGGAGTCTCGAAATGGTCAAGACGTAAAGATCGATATATAGGACGACTATATTCGGAGTTCGGAAAGGTTCCGAGTTATTCGGGTATTTTTCGGAGTACCGGAGAGTTACGAGAATTCGCCGGGAGAAGTATTGGGCCTTATTGGGCCATAAGGGAAAGAGAGAGGGGCTCCCTAGGGCAAGCTGCGCGCCCCCCCAAGGCCTAGTCCGAATTGGACTAGGGGGAGGGGCCGCATCCCCTCCTTCCTTCCCTTCCCTCTTCCCCTTCCTTCTCTCCTACTCCTACTAGGAAAGGAGGAGTCCTACTCCCGGTGGGAGTAGGACTCCCCCGTTGGGCGCGCCTCCTCCTCCTTGGCCGGACCTCCCCTTGCTCCTTTATATACGGGGGCAGGGGGCACCCCATGACACACAAGTTGATCTACGAATCGTTCCTTAGCCGTGTGCGGTGCCCCCCTCCACCATATTCCACCTCGGTCATATCGTCGCAGAGTTCAGGCGAAGCCCTGCACCGGTAGAACATCATCATCGTCACCACGCCGTCGTGCTGACGGAACTCATCCCCGACGCTTAGCTGGATTGGAGCCCGGGGAACGTCATCGAGCTGAACGTGTGCTGAACACGGAGGTGCCGTACGTTCGGTGCTTGGATCGGTCGATTCGTGAAGACGTACGACTACATCAACCGCGTTGTCATAACGCTTCTGCTTAACGGTGTACGAGGGTACGTAGACAATACTCTCCCCTCTCGTTGCTATGCCATCACCATGATCTTGCGTGTGCGTAAGATTTTTTTTTTGAAATTACTACGTTCCCCAACAAATACTTCTCCGGATAGCGATGTTCCTTGCCCTCCGGCGGCCCATCCTTCACCATCTTCTCCGCATCCAGCTTGCCCCAATGCACCTTCGCACGGGCAAAGTCCTGGCGGGCACCCTGAATGCAAACGGATTGCTTGATGACTTCTAGTCACAGATAGGCATTCACCATCTGCTTGATCAGGCCGAAGTAGCTGGTGGGCAGGGGCTCACCAGGCCACATCCGGACTATGGAATCCTTCATAGCCACTTCGGCCGCCCTGTGGAGTTCGACCAACTGCTTTAGTTGGTCACTCAGAGGCATTGGATGTTCGGCCCCAGCATACTGGGACCAAAACAGCTTCTCCGTTGAGCTCCCCTCCTGAGCACGGTAGAACTCTGCGGCGTCTGATACGCTGCATGGCAGATCTGCGAATGCCCTTGGAGAGCTCCGGACTCGGGTAAGTAAAAGAAATGCCTCCTCCACATGTTTGCTTTGCATAAAGAATTTCTTACCCACCGCTATCTTTTTGGCCTCCTGGATCTCCTGCTGTGCCTTCTCGGCTTCGGCCTTGGTGTCTTTTATACTTGCAAGGGCCTTCATAAGCTCGCCCTCTTTCGCCTTAAGCTCATGCTCCATGGCCTCAAACCTCTTGCCGAGACCCTGGAGCTCTTGTTGTACCTCTCCCACTCTCGCATCTTGCTTTTCGCGCTCTTTGCGTTCCAAGGCCGCCTTGTGTTCTGCCTCGGACAACGCTTTCTTGAGAGACGCCACTTCGGTGGTGGCCTCTGTTATCAAATCACGATGCTTCGTCGTTAGAATAACCAATTTTATCTATCCTTCATTATATGAGAGAGGGGAATCATTCACCTTTGCTCTCTTCGAGCTGCCTCCTCGTGAGGTCGAGCTCTCCCTGTGCCCGCTCCAAGTCCTCTTTTAGGCCGGCGATCTCAGTCGTATGGACAGCAGCGGCTAGCAGCACAACATGTTTATTCACATTCAAACTTATTGTTAGACTCCTGCGGACTGTAATTGATCCTTCGTTTGGTTTTTCCTTCCGAACGCCAAACACAGTATCAGGGGCTACTACCTATAGGGTGGTAATTTCACACATTTTTATTACTTACCTCAAAGCCTGTCAGGAGGCTGGTGCAGGCTTCGGTTAGTCCGCTCTTGGCGGAAAAAACCTTCTGAATCACCGCACTCATAAGAGTATAGTGCTCTTCATCCATGGAAGCGCCGTGAAGCACTTCCAACAGAAAATCCGACGCCTCGAGCGTAACGGAAGTCCTCGACACAGACGGCCCTCCCTCCCTAACGAGGGGCTGCCCGTCTGAGTCCGGAACCATTGAAGACTCCGAAACAGTGTTCGGCTGAGAGTCCGGCTTACTGCGGCTCTCATCAACACGATCCGCGGGGATCTTGAACCCCACATGTCCGACGTCTGGAATGCCGCCTTGGGGCGCCTCCAGAGCCACCTCCCCCATCTCTGGGAGCCTTTGGGATAACACCTTCGTGTCATCTACAGGCTGAGAAGTAGTGGCCGTCGGGAGCGAGTTCATCGCCGAATCGCTCAAGGACCCATCCGAAGATGACACCTCGGGATGGACCCTGGCCGGACTGCATACAAGTTTGGCGTTATAACAAAACTATGAAGCAACATTACGATAGAGTGCAGACACTTATGATCGCACTAGGGGCTTCTTCCTGGGCAGCCACCCCTCCTCGCTATCGGCGGCGGTGGCGGAGTAGTTCGGAAGGGACACCTTTCCCTTCTTGGACGTCTCAGCCTCCCCCTCCGGGGCGGCCTTCCTCTTCCCCCCCCAATACGGGGAGGTGGAATTTCTTCTTGTTTCCCCCCGCCTCCGCGGGAGGAATCTGCCTCGTCGTCATCAGATGACAAGGGTATGACGGCCTTGCACCGGGGGCCTCTCCTGCCCCCCTGGTCCGCCCTCTTAGGCCCCTCGTCCTTTCCGGATGGGGCGGCCTCCTCTTCTTCTTCTTCCCCTTTGGGGGAGGAGTGTGCCTCGTCGTCTTCGGATGAGGCTTCTGGCGCAACCTTGCGTCGGAGACCCTTTCGGATCCCCGGGGCCTTCTTATCGGCCTTCTTCTCCGGCCCCTTGTAGGGCGCCGGGACTAGCATCTTCGTCAGGAGAGCATTAGCTGGGCTTTCTGGCAGCGGAGCCGGACAGTCAATCTGCTCCGTTGTCTCCACATAATCCTGAACAAATATGCACAATTACTTAAGGCTCCCCCATAAATATATTGGGAAGAACCAAATTCGGTGGCAGCCTGAGAACTCACCTGACTAGGAGGCCGTGCGGCGTGGAGCCCACGGTCCTTGGATATGGTAGGAGGTACTTCGGAGGCCTTGAACAATGCCTTCCATGCATTTTTGTGCTTCATGCCGTAGAGCCTCTGAAGCGTCTGGTGTTCGGTAGGGACGAACTCCCATAGATTAAATGCCCGCCTTTGGCACGGCAGAATCCGGCGAATGAGCATAACCTGGATCACGTCGACAAGCTTGATGTTCTTGTCCTTCATGCCCTTGATGCAGTTTTGGAGTCCGGTCAGCTTTGTAGATTCTCCCCAGGACATGCCCTTCTGTTCCCAGGAGGTGAGCCGCATGGGGGTTCCGAATCGGAACTCGGGGGCCGCCGCCCAGTCGGTGTCGCACGGCTCGGTGATGTAGAACCACCCCAATTGCCACCCCTTCACGGTTTCCACAAAGGAGTCATCGAGCCAGGTGACGTTAGGCATCTTGCCCACCATGGCTCCTCCGCACTCCGCTTGCTGGCCGCTCACGATCTTCGGCTTCACGCAGAAGATTTGCAGCCACAAGCCGAAATGAGGCTTGATGCGGAGGAAAGCCTCGCATACAACGATGAACGCCGAGATGTTGAGGACAAAGTTCGGGGCTAGATCATGGAAATCTAGCCCATAGTAGAACATGAGCCCGCGGACGAAGGGGTGAAGTGGGAACCCCAGTCCGTAGATGAAGTGGGTGAGAAACACGACCCTCTCGTGGGGTCCCGGAGTTGGAGTGACCTGCCTATCGTCCGATAGCCAGTGCGCTATGTCTGCGGCCAAGTATCCGGCTGCCCGAAGATTCGCGATGTGCTTCTCCTTCATGGTAGAGGCCACCCACTTGCCTCCTACTCCGGACATGTCTAGCTGTGCGGAGAAGATTTGGACTCGGGCGCTGGAGCTCGAGGGGGCAAGAGTGGGCAAAGGAGAAAGAAGGCGTGGGTAAAAATGGGGAACTCTTATCTCTTTATAGAGGCCACAAAAGTGGTGTGCCTCCCTGCTAGCCTGTTGAGAGTCGCTTACTTCCCAAGCGCCACGATTGATGGCGCGGTGGGAATACCCGTACCCGTATTGATGAGAATCCCGTGATAAGGGGACATGATCTCTTCTTTGACAAGACGTGTCAAGGAAACCGCCTCGCAATACGCGTTGTGGCTGGTTGTGGGAAAACGGTTTGAATAATGACCTGACCGTAATGACATATCACGTCGTCTAAAAAGTTGTCAGCTGAAGTATCATTCTCTCTACGGAAGTATATGAAGATCATTTTGCAGATCCGGACACGGTCTACGTGTTCGATAATAACCTTGGATTATTCGGAGAAGGAATTCGCCTTGCAATGCCGAAGACAAGACTGCGCGCCGGACTCATCGTCATTGAAGCCTGGTTCAGGGGCTACTGAGGGAGTCCTGGATTAGGGGGTATCCGGATAGCCGGACTATATACATCGTCCGGACTATTGAAGCGTGAAGATACAAGACTCAAGACTTCGGCCCCCGTCCGGATGGGACTCTCCTTTGCGTGGAAGACAAGCTTGGCGATCCGGATATTATATTTCCTTCCTTGTAACCAACTCCAGGTAAACCCTAGCCCTCTCCGGTGTCTATATAAACCGGAGAGGATGGTCCTTAGAAGGCCGATCACAATTACAATCATACCATCATAGGCTAGCTCTTAGGGTTTATCCTCTATGATCTCGTGGTAGATCTACTCTTGTACTACTCATATTTTCAATATTAATCAAGTAGGAAGTAGGGTTTTACCTCCATCGAGAGGGCCCGAACCTGGGTAAACATTGTGTCCCTTGCTTCCTGTTACCATCAGCCTAAGACGCATAGATCGGGACCCCCTACCCGAGATCCGCCGGTTTTGAGACCGACAATGGGGACCTAGTAGAATTCCCGACAGAGGAAGTAGAGTATGACCCACATGAAATAGAAGCCCTGATTGGAACGAGAAAGTTCAAGAAGAGAAATAGATTGGATTCCAAGAAGGACCTGCGTCATATCATATGTTTTAGGTGCAAAGATTCAAGGCACTACTTCAGCGGTTGCCCAAAAAGGAAGTCGAGGACCTTAGGAGGCTACGTGATCACAAGGAAACAACGAGACTTGCCAGAAGTAATATATTTTCGTTGTAATGAAGTAGGGCACTTTGCCAGGGATTGTCCTAATGAGAAGGAGGCTTGTGTAAAATAGTTGAGTTAGCGACAAAAGAAATGTAGTAGTAGTAGGGGGACATTTCTTTTGAGGGGTTGAGTTGAGGTATGTAATGGAAATGTAGGAGATTGTAATAATTTGAGACTCAATAAAGTTGGCATCGTTGGTACTAATTTAGATTTTATGAAGAAAGATTTTGACCATTTTCGAGGATATGAGAAATATGGTCTATGGAAGAATTGGAGCATTTTTAAGGGTGGTAGTAACTGTGAGAACCCTTGACCCCTGGAAAAGATAATGATATCCCACGAGTAGACTTCGGACAAAATAAGTACGAGTTTTATCTCGATACGCGGGATACCCCAAGAATATGAAGGGATGAAGTACTATTGGATATAAAGGAGGTATAATGTTGGTAATACGGAGCAACTGTAACTCCATGGTGAGTCTGAGTAATCACATCTTAGTTTGGTACCAATAGAAGTAAGGGAGACAGTACAATTGGATGGATTTAAGAATGCTGGGAAGTTGGAAGTAGGAATAATGATCAGTTGCCCCTGATGATGAGTTCAAGGTTTACAAGTGACGAGATGGGCCATAACCCACAGGCCCCGGGACCTGCCAAGAAGCAAGCACACTCTTGTTGAGGGCAAAACCCTGGAAGAGGATATGCCTTTACCAACAAACGATCTTATAGGAGTTACGCAAAACCTAAGAGTTGTGAAGGAACGATAGATGTTTGTTTGGCTTGCAGAATCCATGTATTTATCCGAACTTGGTCCGTCGACAAGAGAAATTCTGCAATGCTTGTGAGGATGATCGAGTGTTAGAATGCGAGATTCGCTAAACCATATACAAGGTAATGATTTGGGTGTGGGATGGATTGATCACCATACCGACTTACTCTTATTATTGGTCTTGCTATATGGGATGGTAAATCTGAGTGACTTACCCATAGTAGAGAGACGACGATATTAAACCTTGTTTGAACCTTAGAATGTATGACAATTATTTCCCTTGTAAAAGGCAGCTGTTGCCAAACGCAGGTCATAAGGTGAGAATGAAGTCTAGACCCATTTCCTGCAGGAGAAACCATAAATTGTTGACCACCATGAGAATATCAATAGTTGTATAGTATTGGCGCCAGACCCATCAGCTAAGAAGACCCGGTCTTGGAAGAACCTTACCAACATAAAAGGACGGAAGAATTGAGGAAAAAAAGGTTATGCCACTATAAGAAGAGCCCAGGGAAGGAATTATCCTGAAGATCGGAGAAGATTGACCCTGTCAACACAAAGGATGGAGTATATGAGTTTTGATGGAACCGTAACCATGTTCCTAAGGGTGGCAGTACTCCAAACCTTTGTGACGATCAATGGATTTTGAGGAGACCCCCGAACCCAACCTAATTCTTGCTAGCCTCTCCGAATCTCGAGGACGAGATTCATTTTATGGGTGGTAGGTTTGTAACATCCCAAAATTCTAAAATTTTGGAATGTTATATTAAATAGATAGTTTTGATTGTTTGTTTGATTATGGTGTGGTTGCTTGTGTGAATTTGAGTGAAATTTGAAACATTTGAAAGTTAAATAAGAGGGAATAAAATGTCTTTCCCAAACATTCATCTTGCATTTCTGATCTCCATGAATTCAAAATATTTTCATCACAAAACCCTAGAGTGAAGATTATATGACTTCTTCCATTTAAATAAATGAAACGGGTTATGAAAAGATTTGAATTTCATTTGCAAATATTTCCAATTCAGAAACTTTAAGCAACCCAATGATTTTCATGAGAGAAGATAAAATGACTTCTTCAAATTGTGTGAAATATGAGTTGGAAGTTTAAAAGAATCAAATTTAAAGTCCCTTTGAAATATTTTCAATTTGAGTTTTTTGGGTTTTATTCAAATCATTTTTATCCAAAAATAAAATATATGGAAAATAGGGTAAAATGATTTCCTATATTAGAAAACTGGAGAGAAATAAATTTGAAATCATTTTAGTATTTTTAAAATGATTTTTATGAGGTTTTATTGCAACAGTCGTTGTTTGCTCTATTTGAACTTTTAAGGAAATTATTTGACTCTAAGAAAATGTTCAAGTTGTAGAAAATCTTTGTCTGAAAATTTTGATATATAATATGCCTATAAAATTTTTTATTTTATTTTATTTATTCAGTTTTCCTTTCTGTTTCTATTTTTTTAAAACTGTACATGCGGCCCAATTTTATCCGTCGCCCACGTGCACAGTGCACCCAGGCCGGCCCATATTGTATTTTTATTTTTTGGTTATGTTTGCCAAAAAAAATATTTTTCCTTTTCTTATTTTTTTTCTTTCTTTCTTTGTGTTTGAAAAAAGAAAAAAACTGCCACCCACACGCACGCTGCCGGCCTACCGAAGCTTTAGGCGCATGCGTTTTTCTCTTTTTGTTTTATATTTCGTCTACGTTTAGTCCCACATTGCCTAGCTTTTGACCCCTAAAACTCTTTTCCATACATAAATATATATCCGTAGAGCCTTCAAAAATCATCCGATTTGGGTTAAATCAATATTTTGGTTTGACTAGATTCATTAAAAAATATATATTTTCTCCTCTCCGATGGAACTTCTAGAAGTCGTCTCCTCTCTCTGCAGTCGTCTTTTGTCTACCTTATAAAGGTATCTTTCTTTGTAATTTTTTATATACTTTCATAGCTTATTATATCTTTCCCTAATAATAAAGCACCGATTGACTCCTTGGGTTCACCGTCACAATACGCTTCTTCCCGTGATCTTACGCTTTCAGTTTTTTCACCTAACTAATGAGGTGGTACTAAAATAACGTACGTCCTATTTTTCTTTCCGGCACGTCATGGGCCAGATGGTAGAGATGGGCCTGCCTTTCTTTTCCCTTGTTCATTGGAAGAATTGATCAATGGGCCTTCCTTTCTTTTCCCTTTTTCGTTGGTCCTTTTGTTTTTCTTTACTGAACCCACAGTCTTATAAGTTCAGGAAAAAAAATTAGGTCGTCGCACACCATCATGGGCCGGCCCTTTGAGGCTTTAACGTTGTGCTGCTACGATTAATGAAAGGGAAGGAACCAGCCGGGCTGGTATTGGCTTGTAGCATAAACAAAGGGCTCCGTGTAACAAAGGTTCGCGTGTATTCATGTAAAAAAAGGGGGTCGCGTGTATTAATACCACCTCGCTGATTTACGCAAAATTACATCAATTTATATATGTGAGCAAGTAGACAACAGAGAAGCCTCTTGAAAATTGAACAAAATAGAAGGGGTGCCGGTCCCATTTCTAATCTAAGAAGAAAAGAAGACCCAACAAATAAGGACATGCATGGCAAGGAATAAAGAGAGGGTATGCAAGGAAAGAAATAAAAGAGAGGCCAAGATGGAATATGCTGCGCTAGAAGAGGATGCATGGCAAGGATAAATACGGGAAGTAAATATGCGGATATGCGCGGTATAGGAGAAATATATATACAAGATGCTATGTGGGATGCTATGGGAGAAAGATATACATGATGTGATGTGGGATGTGCTGCGCTATATATAAAAGAAATAAAAGAAAGACACATGGCAAAATGGCTGGGGCAGAGGACGGCAAAGAACATGCCTGCCTCACACGAGCTCCACCACTGGCTATATATACATGTCCGCTGCACCTAGAAAATATTTCTATTTAGGCATGGTTGAATGACAGGGGGGTTTGTGTTTTAGTGTTTGGTCGAGCTATTAGTTTGTGCTTGCAATTTTTTCCGCACTTTTTCAGTCGTATATGCTTTACACCTGGTTTTTTTTTTCTTTCTATTCATGGGTTTTAAAGGGGACTTATGTCGGTATTAGTTTATTAGTGTAAATACTTTTTTCTATTTTGTTGAAATCGTATTAGTGTAAATACTAGCCTGTAAGATAAGATAGACGGCATGCTTTTCTGACGGAGCAGCATCACCATCGATCCGTGCTTCGATTTGCCACCATGACTGACCTGGGATTCGGCCGGTTGGAAGTTCTTGCCGGCGTGATGCTTTTCTGGAGAAAACGAGGTGATGGAGAATCGGTGAATTGCGCATCTACTGAGGACAGTTCACTTGAGTTTTGATCTGAGGGTCCCAAAACTCGAGGCATGTGTCACTTGCGCAAACATTATTTTCCGCCAAATGGGTAGCAAGGCATGTGTCTTTGAAACATTTCTTTAAAAAATTAGAGTATGTTAATGCTTATTTTGTTATCGTTTAGGTAGATTCCAACACCGGTGTTTACGTATTTTCTTTGTTAGATAAATATATGATTCGTCAAACTTAGTTGATTCTTTAATTTTTGGGGCAAACTATAATTTGCAGTCAATAAATTATTTAATTGTTTTCATAAGCTTTTCAACTTTTGTATGTCCCAAGAATATTGTGGATAATGAGTTTTTAGTTGTCATTTTTTACCTCTTAATGTTTTTGTCATGAGTGAGAAGAAGTGGCACTTGGTTTCGCTATCGTGTTGTTATAGAAGACAATGACCTGTGAGAGGGGGGTTGAGTCATGCTTATTGAATAGGTAAGTGTTTTTTTTTCTTCTGTTGCAACGCACGGGCATGTTTTCTTGTTTAGACTAGTGTACGATAGAATAATTAAATTTATAAATTAATCTCTGTATTTACATTTTAAGACTAAAATTATTTTAGCCGTAGTTATTTTTCTTCCGTAAAACGGCTTGGCCTTGAGTTTTCAAGTAGCCATAACTTTTTACTCATTCATCCAAATTAGATGAAACCAGCGTCTATAGTTTCGTCTTGTTTTCAACTATCTAGTGAACCTGTCGCATCAACTTTTTGAAATTTTCAAATTTCAAAATTTGTTCAGATTCATATTCAAACTTCTTTTGATCATAACTTGAGTTTTACAAGTCCGATATGGTTGATTCTTTTTGCAAATTGAAGCTCTTGGCCTAAAATTTCTGATAAGACCAAATCCACTCGATTTTGGTACTCTTAGAAAATGTTTTCTATTGGAGGGGTTAATTGCTTGTTTTCGAAGTTTTCCGAGATCTTTTCTTTGAATTTTATGCTTCAGTGCTTATGTATGCAATTGCTTGCTCTCGATAGATTGAACTGAGTGTAACGAGTAGAACTATCAGGAATTATGTGTGTGAATCATCTTCTTAAATAGTACAAGGCAAGTTCACACTTTGATCGTATCCCTTTACTACCTAGTTTTTATGCATTAGTCTCAACCCTCAAACATTGCATGAGTAGGTTTGATAACATGTGGGTATTGGGAAGTAGTTGATGAGGTAGGAACCTATTGCCTTATATTCAAACCCATGGGTGTTACTACGTTATGCTTATACTGCTATGCTATGCTCATAGACGTGGTTTGGTTTTGAGAGAATTCATGAAAGATGTGAGAGTTATTCTTAATTAAGGGTTTAACTTAAGGTGGCTACTTTAATACACATCTGGGTGGATTGGTTGGGGCACCCTGGAGCACCCAGTGGTTTGCCCGGGCATCTAGAGAAGCCAGTGTTTGTCCAAGGGGATCCTGGAGTACCTGTGTGATCATCCTATGGAATGCCACCCAGGCTCAAAGGGACCATAAGATTATTCATGCTAGAAACTTCCGTGTGCAACCACAAGCCATTATGGGCTCAGGCATAGTTTGAGTAAGTTGCGTGAGCTCTCGAAGAGGTAGGCTAGCAGATGTAGGGGATGTAGGTGGTACTGTCTATCCAGAGTAAAGAGTTAATGTTTATAAATGACTGTGTCTCAGCCATCCGTTTCTCAAACATCATGAAGTGCGAGAAATCCAACGGAGGAGATCGAGTCTTGTGGGGAAAAGTGCACAAACCTCTGCAGAGTGTATAAACTAATCATGATTAGCCGTGTCCCCGGTTATGGACATCTTGAGTATCTGGTTCTTGAATTATTGATTTGATCTCATCACGTTACTTAATGAATTTATTGGGTTAATGATGATACTTTTAATTGGGATTGAGTTGGGGTTACCTTCTCAATATTTTCGACAAATCTTGTAGTTAAATAAATATATTCCTTTGTTGTAGGGAAAAATTAGCTTTATGCAAAAATTAAACTTAGAGCCTCCACCAGCCAAATATGGATGTAGTGATTGATGAAGTCATGTACCTAGGGTAGGGTCATGGACCTATCTAGGATACCCTACCCGAGGACATCCTTAGAAGAAGCTACCTTCCAGTCGACCAAGAGGGATTTCACTCGACGAACTCAAGGGCACTCGACAATGAAGATAGCCACTTGACCATGAATTAACCACTCGACGGCCAGGAGACCTAAAGTCACTCAGCACGCAACGGTCTGTCATTAAGTAGCTTTAATAGTCTTCATGGCACTTTATAAGGGCGTTACCGGTAACCCCCTGTCTTAATGTACTTTAAACCCTGCATAACTAAGGGCCGGAGGGGTCTGGCGAACTCTATACAAGCCACCCCCTCCTCAATGTAAAGGGTTCGCACCCCTGTAACTCATAAGCACATAATCCAGTCGACCGCCTCTGGGCTCCGAGACGTAGGGCTGTTACTTCCTTCGAGAAGGGCCTGAACTCGTAAAACACTCGTGTGTACAACTACTCCATAGCTAGGATCTTGCCTCTCCATACCTACCCCCATTCTACTGTCAGACTTAGAACCACGACAGTTGGCGCCCACCGTGGGGCAGGTGTCTTAGCGACTTTTTGGAGAAGTTGCAATTTGTCCGATCGCCTTCATCATGGTTTCTGGCGGAGCTCTGGTCGAGGGCCGCGAGATCCGTCTCGGTGCGCTCGCTTTCATCGCCGACGACTCCGCTTGGCTCCAGGAGGCACCACTCGACATCGACGCGCTCCCCGTCCGCGGGGCGACGCACTTTCGGGCGTGTGTCCGCGGCGTCCTGCTGCGGCAGCCGTCGACCCCATATTGGTCGACTCCTGTGCCGTCCTCCCTCCCTGTCTCCCGCCAGCGCAAGCGCTCCGGTCGGTCGAGGCTTCAGCGATGGGTGAGACACGCAGTGGCTCGCCAATCGGCCACCACCCAAGTCACGACAATTGAGCCCGACGAATCTCTCTATGGCCTGTTCGATCTATCGACTGGCTCCGTAGAGACTGCATTCGAGTGCGACAGCAGTGATCCAGCGGCGGAGGTCCTGATGGTCAACGGGCCTCGTAGCCCTCCCGGTTTCCCCCGCATCGACGGGATGGACGATGGAGGCGATCCCGCTCAGGCCCACGAAGAATATCAGCCTGAGCAACTCACTTCTCAGCAAAGAGAAGATCTTCGCCGCCGGAACATGGATGCGCTGCATACTCCCATCGCAGGAGAAACTCCTAAGGCTCGTGCTTTGGAAGAGGCGCGTTTGGCCAACTTGGCTGAACGCACTCGACTGGAGAACCTCCAACGAGCACTCGACGAGCGTGCGCGTCAACGAGTACCTAACTCCAGCCGACGTCAGCTCTTTCCGCAACCAACTCAGGTATATCGAACCCCGATTCAGAATTTGGCAGCTGCGGCCCGTATAGTGGAGTCAATTCAGCCCTCTCAGTCGGAGGCTGGAAGAGGCTTGATGCAGATCAGGGATTTGCTCCGGGCGGCAGGAGATCAGAATTCAGTTGTATCACGATCGCGCAACAGGATTCACAGTCGATCCATCACTGCGAATACTATTCAGTCGGCTCACAGCCCAAGATCACCTTCGAGGCGCGTGGGACATGAAGGCCGGCGGGACCACTATGATGACCGATTTGATCGAGATGATAGGCGTTGAGTGCCCACTCCGCCCCCGAGAAGTGGGTCTAACGCCCATCGGCAGCAAGATGACAGGTGCCAGCTTAGTGTTGGGCGGAGAGCTCCGGTCGACCCCAGAGAACCAGGCTTTGACGCGAGATCCATCATCGTGCAAGGTTTGGTCGATCATAACAGAGCTCATAGAGGTGGCCATGACAGAGATGTGCCCACTAGCAGCCGAGTCCATGTTTCAGGTCCAGAATGCTTTAGCAGAGCCATCAGAGCCGTAGTGATACCCCCCAACTTCAGGTTGGCGACTGGGGTAAGTAAGTTCAGTGGAGAATCCAAGCCTGAAACTTGGCTTGAAGACTACCGAGTGGCGGTACAGATTGGTGGTGGTAATGATGAGGTGGCCATGAAGCATTTGCCACTCATGTTAGAGTGTTCGGCCAGGGCGTGGTTGAATCAGTTAGCTCCTAGCAGCATTTACACCTGGGAAGATCTTTCCCGAGTGTTCGTCAGGACATTCGAGGGAACTTGCAAGCGACCGGCCGGATTGACGGAGCTGCAAGTCTGCGTACAAAAGTCGAGTGAGACATTGAGAGATTACATCCAGAGATGGATCACTTTGCATCATACCGTGGAGAATGTGTCGGACCATCAAGCGGTTTGCGCCTTCAAGGATGGTGTCAAGAACAGAGAGTTGAGCCTGAAGTTTGGTCGAACCGGAGATATGACCCTGAGTCGAACGATGGAGATTTCCACCAAATACGCTAACGGTGAAGAAGAGGACAGGCTCCGGAGTGGCAAGTATAAGCCGAGTTAATCGGAAAAAGGAAACTCCAGTCGGAAGCAGAAGCGGAAGGCCGAGCCAGCTGCTCCTGGAGAGGCTCTGGCCGTGACTTAGGGCAAATTCAAAGGGAAGCCCAAAGGATCTTGGAACCCCAAGAAGGTAAAGGATAAAGAAGGAAATGACGTGATGGATCTACCGTGTCACATCCACACTAAGAAAGACGAAGAGGGTAACTTCATCTACCCGAAACATACCACTCGCCAGTGCCGGCTCTTAATCCAGCAGTTTCAAGGGAAATAGCCCAAGGACAAAGAGAAGGAGTCAGACAAGGCCGAGGACAAGGAGGACAGTGATGGAGGGTACCCTCATGTCAATTCCACCCTGATGATTTTTGCTGATGTAGAGAGCAAAAGTCGACTGAAAGTGATCAACCGAGAGGTAAATATGGTCACCCCAGTGACACCAAGCTATCTGAAATGGTCGCAGACTCCCATTACGTTTGACCAGTCCGATCACCCTACTCACATTGCCACCCCTGGGAGGCAAGCGCTGGTGGTCGACCCAGTCGTCGAAGGCACTCGACTGACGAAGGTATTGATGGATGGCGGCAGTGGGTTGAATATACTGTATGCAGAGACGCTCAAGGGAATGGGCATTCCGATGTCCAGGCTCAGCTCCAGCAACATGAGTTTTTGCGGAGTCATTCCTGGAAAGAAGGCTGAGTCACTCGATCAAATAGCTCTGGATGTAGTGCTCGGCGACTCGAAGCATTTCCGCAAAGAGAAGCTGACATTTGAAGACGTGGATTTCCAGAGCGCTTACCACACTATTTTGGGAAGACCAGCCTATGCCCGCTTCATGGCTCGACCATGTTATGTGTACCTCAAGTTAAAGATGCCTGTCCCCAAAGGAGTGATCACTATCACTGGCAGCCGGAAGAAGGCAGAAGAGTGTTTCCAGAAAGGCTCGAAGATTGCGGATGCCCAGATAACAGTGGTAGAGCTGGAAGGATACAAGAAAAATGCAGATCCGAGTGATTTGCTGCGGGCCAAGAAGCCCGCCACAGAGTCAGCGTTCCAGTCGTCAGTGGAGACGAAGCCAGTTCATATCCACCCGACAGACCCCAACACAGCTCTGACCCATATTTCCACAACACTCGACTCTAAATAGGAAGAAGCGCTCATCCAGTTCCTCCGTGAGAACTGGGACATCTTTGCATGGAAGCCAGCTGACATGCTGGGTGTTCCCAGGGGGATGGCTGAGCATCACCTTAGAGTCGACTCAAAAGTGAAACCTGTTAAAGAACATCTTCGACGGTCCGCCGTTCAGAAGAAAAAAGCCATTGGCGAGGAGGTGGCTCGACTCCTTGCAGCAGAGTTTATCCTAGAGATATACCACTCCGAGTGGCTCGCCAATGTCGTCATGGTTCCCAAGAAGGACAACTCACTTCGCATGTGCATTGATTTCAAACATATCAATCGGGCCTGCCCAAAAGATCATTTTCCTCTCCCTCGCATCGACCAAATTGTCGACTCGACTGCGGGATGCGAGAGATTATCTTTTCTAGACGCCTATTCCGGGTATCATCAGATCCGTCTGTATGGACCTGACGAAATCAAAACAGCTTTCATCACTCCATTCGGGTGCTTCTGCTATATCACCATGCCATTCGGTCTCAAGAATGCCGGAGCCACGTTCATGAGAATGATTCAAAAGTGTTTACTCACTCAAATCAGTCGGAATGTGGAAGCGTACATGGATGATATCGTGGTCAAGTCACGAAAGGGTTCCGACCTGTTGACTGACCTAGCTGAAACATTTGCCAATCTCAGGAGGTATGATATCATGCTCAATCCATCAAAGTGCACATTCGGAGTACCTGGCGGAAAGTTACTCGGTTTTCTTGTTTCAGAACGAGGAATCGATGCTAACCCAGAAAAAGTTGGCACCATACTCCGAATGAAACGTCCTGTGCGTGTGCACGATGTCCAGAAGCTTACTGGATGCTTGGCCGCATTAAGTCGATTCATCTCTCGCCTCGGTGAAAAGGCGTTGCCGCTTTACCGACTGATGAAGAAGGCAGACAAGTTTGAGTGGACTCCAGAAGCTGATGCAGCGTTTGTCGAGCTAAAAGCTCTGCTCTCCACCCAGCCGGTGCTTGCTGCTCCAATCAGCAAAGAGCCTCTGTTGCAATACATTGCAGCCATAGGACAGGTCGTCAGTACAGTACTTACGATCGAGCGGGAATAGGAAGGTAAAACCTTCAAAGTTCAGCGCCCAGTGTATTATCTCTCTGAAGTTTTGACCCCATCGAAGCAAAGATATCCTCATTATCAGAAGCTCGTATATGGGATCTACATGACCATGAAGAAGGTTCCTCATTATTTCTCTGATCATGACATTACAGTCATCAGCGACGCACCATTGTTAGAGATTCTGCACAACAAAGATGCAACTGGTCGAGTGGCTAAATGGGCGATTGAACTCCTTCCCCTTGATATCAAATTTGAGGCAAAGAAAGCCATTAAGTCCCGGGCTATAGCAGATTTCCTCGCCGAGTGGATTGAACAACAGCAGCCGACTCAAGTTCACTCGAAGCATTGGACCATGTTCTTTGATGGATCTAAGGTGTTAAATGGTTCTGGTGCTGGGGTAGTTTTGGTTTCTCCCCGAGGAGATAAGCTTAGATATGTGCTCCAGATCCACTTTGATTCCTCCAACAATGAAGCAGAATATGAAGCACTTTTGTATGGGTTGCGCATGGCCATTTCACTCGGCGTCCGTCGCCTTATGGTTTATGGCGACTCAGATTTGGTGGTCAATCAGGTGATGAAGGAGTGGGACGTTAGAAGCCCAGCCATGACTGGATACTGTAATGCAGTGAGGAAGCTCGAAAAGAAATTCAAGGGTTAGAGCTCCACCATATACCCCGACTGAAAAATCAAGCGGCTGATGATTTGGCGAAGATAGGATCCAAGAGAGAAGCCATCCCCAGTGATGTGTTGTTGGAGCATATCCATACTCCATCAGTCATAGAATATCCTTTTTCCGACGAAGCCCCGCAACCTAAGAGTGTTACGGATCCGACTGAGGTTGAAGTTCCAGCAGTGGTCGACCTGATCATGGAAGCTTTGGTGATCACTCCCGATTGGACAATACCGTATATCGTGTATATCTTGAGGAAAGAGCTCCCGGAGGACGAAGAAGAGGCTCGACAGATCATTCGCCGATCTAAAGCCTTTACTGTGATAAGGGGGCAGCTGTACAGAGAAAGCGCGACTGGAGTTGGTCAGAAATGCATAACGCCGGAGGAAGGTCAAATAATCCTTGATGACATCCACTCGGGGACCTATGGCCATCATGCGTCTTCCCGGACCATTGTGGCCAAAGCATACCGAGCCGGATTTTATTGGCCAAGAGCGAATGAAATGGCAAAGGAGATAGTCGACAAGTGTGAGGGATGTCAATTTTACTCCAATATGTCACACAAGCCCGCCTCAGCTTTAAAGACCATACCACTTGTTTGGCCCTTTGCAGTATGGGGGTTGGATATGGTCGGCCCTTTGAGAACAGGCAGAAGCGGTTTCACCCATGTGCTGGTAGCAGTCGACAAGTTCACCAAGTGGATTGAGGCCAAACCCATCAAGAACCTCGATGCCGGTACTGCTGTCAGCTTTATCAGAGAATTAATATTCAGATATGGAGTCCCGCACAACATCATCACTGACAACGGGTCAAACATCGATTCCGAAGAATTCCGAGCTTTCTGCACGTCTCAAGGCACACGAGTCGACTACGCTTCAGTCGCCCATCCACAGTCGAATGGAAAGGCAGAACGAGCCAATGGCCTGATTCTCAAAGGGTTGAAACCCCGTTTGATGCGTGATCTCAAGCATGCGGCTGGTGCATGGGTCGACGAACTTCCCTCGTTACTTTGGGGGTTAAGGACCACGCCCAACCGGTCGACTGGAAGAACTCCGTTCTTCTTGGTCTACGGAGCTGAAGCGGTCTTGCCGAGTGACCTTCTCCACAATGCTCGTCGGGTCGAGCTCTACACCGAGGCTGAAGCAGAACAAGCATGGCAGGATGCAGTCAAGCTTTTAGAGGAAGAAAGGGAGATGGCCCTGATCCGATCGACGATTTATCAACAAGACTTGCGTCGCTTCCACGCCAAAAACGTGAAGAGTCGAGCCTTCCAGGAAGGAGATTTGGTTCTCCGAGTGGATCAGCAGAAACCACACAAGCTTGCTCCTTCTTGGGAAGGTTCCTTCATCGTCACCAAGGTTCTCCACAATGGAGCATACCGTCTCTACAGTGTCGAGTATCAGATCGACGAGCCCCGAGCTTGGAACGCGGAGCTTCTCCGCCCCTTTTACACTTAAGTATTCACTCGGATGAGTTGTAATAAAAGTACTTCTATAGTTTATTTATCAAAGACAAGAGCTTTATAATTTTCCCAGTAATTGTTATCACTTTTGTCCACATAAAGCAATCCCCCAGTGGGTGGTTTGGCTGCGAATCTGATTCGCCTAAGTCTGTAAAAAAATCCTAACCGAGTGATGAGCCAGCCTCCCACTCGAAGGCTTAGCTGCGAAATCTGTTTCGCCTAAGTTAAACAAAATCCTACCGAGTGGTAAGCCAGCTTTCCACTCGGAGGCTTAGCTGCAGTCCAAGTGCTCGCCTAAGTTAAACAAAATCCTACCGTGTGGTAAGCCAGCCTTCCACTCGGAGGCTTAGCTGCAGTCCAAGTACTCGCCTAAGTTAAACAAAATCCTACCGAGTGGTAAGCCAGCCTTCCACTCGGAGGCTTAGCTGCAGTCCAAGTACTCGCCTAAGTTAAACAAAATCCTACCGAGTGGTAAGCCAGCCTTCCACTCGGAGGCTTAGCTGCAGTCCAAGTACTCGCCTAAGTTAAACAAATCCTACCGAGTGGTAAGCCAGCCTTCCATTTGGAGGCTTAGCTGTAGCATCACGCTCGCCTAAGTTCAAATACAACGTGCGCTCTGCAAGGAGGACGAGGTGCAGGTCGACTGCTACCCTCTCCTTCCGAGCTACGCCACAAATACAACATGCGCTCTGCAAGGAGCACGAGGTGCAGGTCGACTGCTACCCTCTCCTTCCGAGCTATGCCACAAATACAACATGCGCTCTACAAGGAGGACGAGGTGCAGGTCGACTGCTACCCTCTCCTTCCGAGCTATGCCACAAATACAACATGCGCTCTACAAGGAGGACGAGGTGCAGATCAACTGCTACCTCTTTCTCCAGAGGTACGCCTTGAAAATCCTACCGAGTGAAGAGCAAACCTCCCACTCGGGGGCTTAGCTGCAGCCCAGTGCTCTCCTAAGTTTTTGAAAATCCTACTGAGTGGAGAGCAAACCTCCCACTCGGGGGCATAGCCGCAGCCCAGTGCT
Organism: Triticum aestivum; assembly: GCF_018294505.1. Classification (NCBI taxonomy): domain Eukaryota; kingdom Viridiplantae; phylum Streptophyta; class Magnoliopsida; order Poales; family Poaceae; genus Triticum; species Triticum aestivum. The sequence continues at coordinate 488,079,311 of NC_057801.1, read as the reverse complement.
CGCCTAAGTTTTTGAAAATCCTACCGAGTGGAGAGCAAACCTCCCACTCGGGGCTTA